>NC_081347.1:53351374-53377050 GCF_029784015.1 Lycium ferocissimum
CTTGGGTTGTAATTCTTTTATGTTATTATACATGAATTATGTTTTCGCATATTACTATTCATGCCTTACATACTCGGTACACTATTCGTCGCGTCCCTCCTGCTTGTGGGTATTTGCGTTTCGTGCCGCGCGAGTCGGCGGACGGGCGGATTTGATCTTTAGGAGCTCTGGCCGTGCCAGACGGCGCTCCGGTTGTTCGGAGCCTCACTTTCGTGGTACTCTTTTGTGTGTATATTTTCGGGCACGACGGTACTCGGCCACTTTCTATGTATAAGTGTACTATGTCTAGAGGCTCGTAAGAAGACGGATATGTACGATCGATTATGTACGGTTAAATATGTGGTATTATGGCGTTTAAATGTTGTTGTATGATGTGATAGCGAAGCTAGCTGGTCTATGTTCATAATGACGTGGCTAATGTTAATGTTCGATTCGGAAAAAAAAATCTACAGTACTATTCGTACGACTTGCTAAGAGGTACAGGTAAAATGATAGGTAAGGGGTGCTCGGTACAAGTATCGGGTACTCGTCACGGCCCCTAGACGGGTCGTGACAACTATGACTTAGTAAAGTCATTGATTTGATTCCTGAAAGGTTTGAGTGTGATTTGAGTCATTGGTGGGTAATTAGTTAAGTTAAAGAGATAGAGTTGACCACGGTTAACATCGGGTTAAGATGACCCCGTGTCAATATTTTGAAAGTTCCAACAAATTAGTATGATGATTTTGGACTTGTCTACAAGTTTTGGTGAGGTTTTGAAGAGTTTCAGATGGATTCGGGTTGTGTCGCGCTCGTATTCGATGTTTTCACCGCAGTCCTTTGAAAATTAAGGGCACTATAATGATCAAATGTCCTTTTTTTTTGTGTTTTGATTGAATCATTATATCCGTATCGGAATTACAAAGCTATAGAAAAAAGAATGGTCACATTTCGCCTTCGGATAAGGTAGTTATGGTCATTTTAGTGCGGGCTGTACCAGGAGATCCGCTGTAGCGAAACTCATAACCGCTATGATGAAGCCGTCGCAACGAAGATAGGGACCGCTATAGCGAAGATTGGGGGGGTGGGGTGGGGGTGGGGGTGGAGGAAGGGGGTGCAGAAACCTACTTTTATATTGAAATTTCAAAGTCATTACCCACAAAACCCCAAAAACAATTTTCAAGAGAGAAAAAGGAGAATTTTATTCCATCCATTGGTGAAAGCATCTTTGAAGGTAAGTCCCCACCTTTATTTGTTCCTTTACCCTTCTTGCTTAAGTTCCATGGCTAGTTTAAGGTTCTCTAATGGTGAATGAAAATCCTAGAACCATAGAATTAGTAAACCCTTAAATAATTGATGGGCTGTTGATTTTATTGTTGTCTAATCATCTAAGAGTATAGATTATCACTTCCTAGGATGAGAATTCAATTATTAATGGTGAGAATTGTGTATTGAAACTTAGGGTTCTAATAAAAATGGGAACTTTGGCCTAAAATCTTTTTTGAAAGGCTTGAATTGATTAGAAACCTATAAATTGGAGGATAATGATTGTTGGGAGTGAGATTATGATAGAATTACCATTTAAGGATGGTTCCATCCATTTGAAAGGGTAGAAGAAATTGGGTCTTCTTCCCCAATTAATGTTTTTGTTGATTAGATGGTATGTTGCTTACTTAGCATTATGGTCGGTCATTATATACTAGACTACCATCATTCTAAGGTGTTTCGAAAATCGAAGGCTCGTGTGGAGTAGTTAGTGGCTTCTATTCTACATTCGAGGTAGGTTACGACTTACTTTATTTAGACTTTGATTAGTGAAACATATATATTGTGTAGAATTGACGGGAGAAAGCATGACTATGTCTTTGCATAAGATGTATGGTTGGATATTATCTAAGTTGGTATGACTTCTGATTATGTGGGCTTGTCGCCCATGTTTACGCATTGTGAAGGTGTAGTTGTATTCATACTGTGGTGATTCGGGATGGAGTTCTATTAGGATAGTTGTTGTTGATGGTGGCTTGTTGCCCTATTATTGTGATTAGCCTTGTTACCTGAATTGTTGTGTTGTGATATGCGTTGTACTCCATTCTCTCTTATTGTGACAGATACTATCGGAGAAAGGAAGGATAATGAGTTTAGACCTAAATCGTGATATCTACTTATGGTAGTACTAAGATGGAAACTTGACATATGACTTACTGTTGATGATGATATTGTGCATGGCATACATTCTCATTGCATACGTATATTGATATTGGGTTATGACTTGGTGTTGATGATGATATACGATAAAATGGAACACCTTGGTGAAGCAAGACTAGTTGTGAGGTGAACTCGTTATATGTGGAAGTAAAGGGGGACATAGGCTCTTTGTGTTGACTAAGATGGTTTGTATGATTAATTCCATGGTTGAGCTGACTTATCTAAAGTCCTGCTATGGCTTATAGCATTATGACTTGCACTTTGACTGCATTTGATTTCACTGATTGATCATGCTTACTGTTGAGTTGATTTATATAAGTTTTGATATGGCTTATAGAATTGTGACTTCCATAGTATATTCATTGGCATTGATTACATTGATTTAAGCATTTTGCATTCATTCACTTATACATGATGGAAATGGTTCGGAAACGATTCCTGAAAGACATGGGGGAATGATGCCTTGTGTTTGACATTGATATTGCTAACTGTTCATAGTCCATACATACTAATGAACTGGATTGCGCTGAGACATACATTGTGATGGATAATACTGATAATAATTGAAGATGGAACATATACATCTACGTAAGGCCCATTTAACAGGAGGTGACGATGTGGCTTTGGTGTGAACTCGTGGTCCGAGGTTCGTTTAGGAACGGGTGGTACATGGACACCATGGGTCCCCTGCAGGTCATGACTATTTGGGCAAACATTATCATTTAGCATGTGTGTACAGGTTTGAGGTATTTGGCCAGTGCATTGCATTGCACATCATTATATTTTACATTACACTTCATTACCTTTTACTCTGCATTATTATATGGTTCTTTTAGTTCTGATTTTGCTATGGTTTGTTGAAACGGTTGTGTGGTAAATATATGATTATTAACTGAGTTAATTTGTGGAGTAGTGGCTCTACGTAGGGTCAGAACTTGGACTTGTGAATATCATATGAGAATATTGAGACTCGACAAACTTGTGGTTTAGAAGCTTCATCTTAGGTTGCGATTCAGTTATGGAATGTTCTGTGACCTTGATTTGAGTATTAGGTGCCTATCTGTTTATCTTGTTGATTTTATGCTTATATGCGTGAACTAATCTTAGTCGGCCTATGATGCTTACTCAGTACGTGTTGTTTGTATTGATGCTACTCTTGCTATACTCTTCTTTGAGTGCAGAGTCTGTTGCTAGTTCCAGTTCCTATCATCGAGAGTGATTTGAGTCTACTTGACAGAGATTTCAGGGTGAGCTTTAGCTAGATCTGCAACCCTGAGCCTCTTCCTTTGCATTTGGCTATCTACTTTGTATTCTTGAGACAGTATTGATATTTTGAGATTTCTATTTTCTTATCAGACTTGTATCTTCTTGGTAGTAGCTCTTGTACTAGTTCAGACCAGATTTTGGGGTTGTTGTTATTTTCGCACTTCCTATCAAAATGATTTGAATCTGTTAACTAAATCATTGTTTATTTTCGCATAATTTTTATAAATGATTAAAATGAGTTGGGAATGGTTCGCCTACCTGGGGGGACAGTGTAGGTGCCATCACGATCCACTAATTAGGTCATGACAGAACTGGTCCTTCTGTTTGTTGTTGCTTTGTTCTTGATGATAGCACTTTGAGAGGCGGTGGCTTGCAGTTAAGATATAAGAGATTTTCTGATTTGCAAGTGCTAGGGTTTCACTTGGAACATATTGTTTATATAGGCGGAGCAAGTGGATAGGTGAGAAAGCAGCATTTCATTTTCTTTTGATCACTAGTACTCACTCTTTGCTTTGCTACCCGGTCGGTACATGACTGTCGATTTCAGCTGTAGAGTTGACCTTTGTAACGGGTAAAACCTGATCCCTTCTGGTTCATCTAAAAATGTTTCTGGTTTCTCGAATTAGTTTGTCAAATCATCAAAACATAAAATAACATAACTTATCAAAAATCATGTTTGTTTTGTGTAATTGTGTAACATTCGATCTCCGAGCTAGAATATTTAATTATTATGGTAAACTTGGGATAACTTGATGGCATGGAAATTTAGTTGTGTGAACCAAGATGAGTTGGTAAGTGAAAAGAGAGAAAAGGGTGCTAGTGCAATTGCAAGATATGCACTTAGGATCACAGAGAAATAAACCAAGCATTAAGTATATATTGAGCATTCATGCAGTCTAGCCAGGGGTGAATCTATGTATAAACTTTAGGGCATGTGAATCCATGGACTTTCTGCAAAACAAGATATTTTATGTACATATTTTTTAGAATTGATCTACTATTACCTTATGGAACACATGCTACAAAAAGACTTAATAGTACACTTAGTTAAAAGCTTAGTTATTTACCAAGAGGAACAAGGATCAATTCCCACTTAATGCATTTTTCTGTCTCATATATTTAGTAGTACACCCATGTTCTAGAAAACCTAGATTAGCCTCCGAGTCTAGCTTGCATAATTGTGCAATAATGGAGAATTGGGAGCTTGGAATGATTGCACAATGTGCGCATTCATCATTTTTCAGTATAAGTGTGTTCCACTTAGCTTGTAATTTAGGGTGGTATCCATTGTTAAGGTTTGAGAAGAGTGCACAATGCACGTTAATTAGAGGTCAAGCAAGGATCAAGCAACCTAATAAATGCACGACATCTAGCTACCAAGTAAAATTCAATAATACTTAACTCGTCTTTTATGTGCATGGGAAACCTGGGGTGGGTTTAGTGTATGGGGGTAAAAGTGCATCCGAGCTCGGCCAGGAGACCGGATATCTACCACGACCACGGGACCTATACAACTGGCCTCCATTCCCACTGTTATGGTTCACTTTTACGCAAGGCATAAAAGCTACTTCGAGGTTGTGGACTCTATTTGGATTTTTGGAATTTTTTTTTAGAGTCGCCACTCAATTTATAAGGGAAATTAGAAAAACCAAGTTAAAAGGTTTTATCAAACAATAGAAAAATCCTTTTAAACCAGAGATCGAGGTAAGGGTTCTGGTGATCCCCCAGGAAAGGTTTTAAGCACCCTAGTATTAAGGATCTGTAGAATACGGTTGACCTACGAGCTTCAATGTGTGATTATTGTAATTATTTGCTTAAAATTGTTTAATTTCTTGTATAACTTGTCACGACATATCACAAATCATTATGGCAAAATTCATTTATTTGAAGATAAAAAATTGGATTTTCTTTCAAAAATGTAGAAAGTCTTAAAATTATTTCATTTCCAGACCAAGACACACCTAAGATTTCTCTTAGGTACAGTCCAACTTAATTTGTCCCACATGTTATATTTTTAATCCGTTATGAATTTATTGGAAAGGTTTGTGTAACACCCCATCAAATTGAACTAGGTGTGAATGTATAAAAATCAAGTGTTAAGATGATATTTTATCTATATGAATCCATTCAGGTGGAAGGTAGTTGTTTTGAAGTCAAACCAACTAGTGAAGTTCTTAAGGGCTTTTAATCTCGCCTAAGTTTCGGTAGGTCTGTCTTCTGGGCGATTTTTGTGAAATTTTTTGAGAATTTTGAAACACCTCCTTGATGAAAGTTGTAGATCTTTGAATATCTTTCCAACGGTAGGTCGCCTAGCCCAAGCAAAGCTACGTACATAAAGTTATGCCCGTTTCTTGAAGCCTATCTTTGCTGGAATTTTGGTCCACGTTACGGTGAGGCGTTACAGACCGTAACACCATACCGTAACGTTAACGTTTTTCACCAAACATTCTTAAAATTTTGATCACGTTACGGTGAGATGTTACAGTCCGTAACACGCGTTACGGGACCGTAACACTCTACCTAATGTCAATTTATTCACCCGAAAATTATAAATAGTTCAGTTATTTTATTCACTTCTCCACTTTCTGAAAAACCCTAAGAATGAAAACCATTCCTCCAAGTCTTGAACTCAAAGGTGAGAACATCTTTATCATTATTAATCCATCCTAGCATCAAACCCATGATTCTTAAGATAATTCTTGTAACAAAAACCTAGGGTTTGCAAAGTAATCCATCTCAAAGTGACTCAAGCTAGGGTTTTGGATGTTCTTCGCTAAGAAGGTGAATTGTTAAGATATGTAAAGCATAATTAAGGTATGTCTCTCTTTTGAAAACTTATTTTGAATGAAAATCACTTTTTGAAACTATTGTTGGAAGTATAAATTTCATTCAAGGTTCTTTAATGAATGAAAAGAAAAGTAATCTTTTCATATTTCTTGAACTCTAAAATTTATGTCTAAATGGTGGTTAATGTGTGTGAGGGGACAAACCCACATTAAACCTAGATTGTAACAAATCCTATATATGTATATGATATTATGAACGTTTTCCTCTATAAGAGATGCTTAATAATGATGGTAAAGGGTTGGTAATGATATTCTCATTGATGAATTAAGACATGGAAATCTTTCATAAAGAAGTTAAACGTTTTCAAAACATTGATTGGAATGACTTATTCTTCTAATATGGCATAATGAACCTTAATGACAATTGATTATGTGACTACATTACAAATGAATTATGAATTGGCTTCTATGCCATGAAAACTGGTTGTTGAGTTTTGCCTAGCTGCTCGGGAGGAAGGGTAGCCACTATGAATCCTAGTGTGATAATGCCTAGCCATTCGGGAGGAAGAGGGGCCACTTTCGGGTTTGCTACCTGGGGTGTGATTATACCTAGCTATTCGGGAGGAAGGATAGCCACCGCTGAATTTCATATCCCAGTGTGATGCGCTGCTATGATTAGGGAACCTCAAAGGTCATCCCTTCATTATGATTGATTTTTGGGCCTGTATTGGCAAGTGTGGTAATCTTATCTTTTAATGGAACTGTTGTTAATAATCATGATCAACTTAAATGGCATATTTAGAGGTTGGAACTTGACAAATACTTTATAACCTATCTTGATAATTGTCTTTCATTGAGATAAACAAGCTGAATAACTGTTTCCATTTTGTGTCACACTATCCTTAGAATTGATTTCTTATATGTTATTACACTTTATTTTCATATCACTTTTTGTCCCCGAGGCATTCACTGAGTACGAAGTACTCAGGCATACCATTGTTATTTTTGATGGTATGTTAGGTAACGAAGAAGAGCAGGTTCGTGACATTCAGAACGTTTAGGAGAACTTCTAGATGTTCTTGATTTGGTGAGCCCACATGCTTGTTCGTGGGACACCCCATTTATTGATTCCATTTATTTATATTAGTTTTCGGGCAGCGTCCCCATGAGTTAGACGTTTATTCCTTATTCTTAGAAGCTCCTTAGTATACATTCGAATGTGGGTAGAAGAAGAGTTGTTGTTTAACTCTTTCGGGCACACTATCATGTTTTGGGTTGAATTATTTAAATTATAAAGACTTCCGCTAAATTTATTCTTACATCATGACTAGTTTAAATTTATTTTATAAACTGTTGGAGGTGATTATTGAACCTGGCGGCTTCAAGCGTCATTGTGCATCTTTTAGGTTCTTCCGATGTTCATGACATTGGATACTGGTCACGTCTAGGGTGAGTTTTGGGGCATGACAGTGTGAGTGATTTCCTTTGTAAATATGCCATAAATTTATACAAGATGAAAATATTTTTGCACTTTATTTATCTTTGTCCATTTTTAGGTCAACCATATCCTACTTTTAAACTCCTACCCCAAATAAGGTTTAAGTGTATTTCCTTTTGTTTATTTGACTAAAGGTTTGAGCTTAGGCCCCAAAACAGTTTAAAAATAACCTTAAGTTTTCAAGTTTTTGGAAATTCATTTTTGTACCACTTTACTCATTTTCTGGAAATCAGTCTTTGTTTTCCCAAGTGTATAAAAATTAGTTCAATTTTATCTTTAAGCATAAAGGCCCAAAACAGTTCCATTTTATACTCGAAGTCGGTATACTCGTATACATATATATCCTATATCATTTCCATTTTTTTCAAAGACTTTATCAAAATCATTTACCAATTTCAAGCATCACTTTATCTTTGCTAAGTCTGATTTGAAAATCTTTTAAGGATTTCCTAACCATTCTACACGAGATTTCTAAGTTCTAACACATTCGGCTTCAATATTTTACAATCATTTGTTACAACTTAGAAAATACAAACGCATGCATATACATATGAAATAAAGAGGAGAAGGTTAGGGTAGTGGGCCTACCGAAGCCCACTAGCTGCCATTTTCACCCATGGTTGGGCCTCTAATAATTTTTGTTATCCGAGCTCGATAAAAGAAAGATGTTGGGCCAAAGGCCCAACAATGACTTATAGAGGAATCACCCGAATGGCCCATCGTGTTTCGATGCAAACAAAGAAGAGGAAAAGGAAAATACCGGTTTGAGAGTACCTAAACTTGGTAATTCATTTAATATACACTAAGGAAATACGAAATATATATATATATATATATATATATATATATATATATATATATATATATATATATATATATATATATATCATTTATGAACTCCACATATAGATGCTTAATAGACAAAATCGATGGCAATTCAGCCCAGTAAAGTAAGAAGTAAAGCCCGATTGACTTACAAAACGACAACAGGCCCATATTCAGCATATTTCATATGAGACAAACAGTGCAGGCCCAAAAGGTAGAGAACAGTCCAATGTTATTTAAAGAATACTGGGCTTCGCCTTAAGTAATGCGAGAAAAGAGGAAAATAAGCCCAATCCTTATAGCTATCAGACTTAAAGAGAACAAATCGACCCAGATGCACAATGAGCCCAACTAACATATATTTACATTTTTATAATACGTAGGCTTTTATCTAATATGCACTTAGATATATAGGGTGGATGATACACATGATATTCATGGTATACATGATATACCAGAAAGGTATACACAAATATACAGCTCCTGTATACACTGGGTGTATACTAAGACTTGTATACTATGTATACTTCGAGGTATTTCACACCTTAATAACAAAACAACTAAAGGAGAAGATAACAGACTAGCAGTTTCATGCATCAATGAAAAAGGGAAAATACAGGGATGACACACATGATTCACAAGACAAACAAGGTGACAATGGGCAGAATGAGCAGGTTCAGTTTACACAAGAGAGGAGAAAAACAATGCACATATCTCATGTTTCAAACATTCAATATTAGACGATCATAGGCATGAAGAGCAGACCCAAATACAATAAGAGGGAATACCCAGACATCTTAACATAATTCAAATAGACAACATCCAATCACACAGACTCCACTAACATGTTCATTCTAACTTGGACAGGAAATAAGCAAACAAAATTTATTAACACGTACATAATATATTGGCTCCATAATGACAGTTGTTTGGGCAATGAACTGCCCAATGTAATTCAGTCTTCCCAGGAAACTCATGACCTCTTTCTTAGTCTTTGGTGGTAGAGGCTCTTTGATGGCTTTGATCTTTAATGGGTCTAGTTCTTTTCCCTTCGACTGACTATGAATCCCAACAGTTTTCTGGCGGGTACTCCAAATGTATATTTGATCGGGTTTTGCTTCAGATTGAATTTCTGGAGTCTGTCAAAGACCTTCCGCAAATGTATAGTATGCTCTGAGGTTTCTCTTGATTTGATAATGACATCGTCCACACATACTTCAATTTCCTTCTGGATCATGTCATGAAAGATGGTGGTCATAGTCCTCATGTAAGTGGCACCAACGTTCTTGTGGCCAAACGATATTACTTTGTAGTGGTATACTCCTCATGGAGTGATAAAGGCTATTTTTTTGGCATCCTCTTCGCTCATCAGAATTTGATGGTATCCTGCGAAGCAATCCATGAATGATTGTAACTTGTGTTTTGTGTAGTTATCAATGAGTATGTGGATGTTCGGGAGTGAAAAATTATCCTTGGGATTAGGCGGTTAAGATCACGGTATTCCGCACAAATTTGGATCTTTTTGTCTTTCTTGGGTCCGGCACTACGTTGGCTAACCACGTTGGGTATGAAGTTACTTTCACTACTCTAGACTTAATCTATTTTCCACTTCATCCTTGATGCAGATACATCTGGCTTAAACTGCCTGGTTTTCTGTTTGACCGGGGCGAAGCTCGCATTGATGGGTAATCTATGGGACACTATGTCGGTGCTTAACCCAAGCATGTCAGCATATGACCAAGCAAAGATATCCACGTACTCTCTTAGTACATTTATTAACTCATTCTTCTTGGGGCGCTTCCAAATGCGCACTTATCCTGGTTTCTTTGACTGTTTTGTCATCTCCTAGATTAATTACTTCTGTTTCATCTAAGTTGGGTTTCTGCTCATTCTCAAACTGTTCTACTTTTTCCACGAGACCCTCAGGTAACATTAGTTTTTCATCATACTCTTCATCTATGTCGCTTGACTCATTCGTTTTGCAACATGTCATGACATTTAAGGTTGTTTTATCATTTTTATTACTGAAAAAGAAAGGCAAAGCAGGGTTAGTAAGTAAATAAAGAGTTATTTTTCTCATAAGTCGAGGCATCATTAATTTCAACAAAAGGAAGTATAGACTGTGGTCCTGACTCGGATCAACACCGAGTCATTTCTATTTTTGAAAATATCACGAGGTAATTTAAAAGTGCAAATGGTGTGTAATCGGGCCTAGATCGATTCTTGCCAATTTTAAAGCATAAATTTATCATTTCTCTACCGAAGAGCCAAGAGCAGGGTAGAGGTCCAATTGGATAGTTGCTCGCCCGAATCTGCATCGCAGATGGTGGGCGCTTCAGTGCATTCCTCCAATATTACTAGGCAATCTTCCTCTTGGAATAGCATCCCTAAACATTCTTCTATGCTTCCGTCGTTAGGAATGGGCATCCAAACTGGGAATGACTGGTACAAATTCGGGATTGACTTGCGCAGCTTTGCAAGACTCTTCTTTTTTCTGTTGGTTTTGAAAATTATGTCATTATTGGAAACATACCTCGCTCGGGCTCATACCTGTTATGGAGCATGGTTGAGGCAATCATTTATCGACTGCGGGCATGGGTACTTGTGTAGAATCTTCTTTATGGGCAGCCCCCACAAGTTCCACCACATGGAAATCTGTTCCCTTTGGAGTTTCTTCGATGACTGGCACCGAGTTATTTGGGTAGTTATGAATACTACCTTTTTCATAGATTACGACCTTGTGGCCTTTCCATACGAACTTCACAGCTTGGTGGAGTGAAGATGGCACGGCTCCGGCCATGTGAATCTATGGCGTCCCCAACAATAAATTGTAATTGGCCGTGATTTCCATGACTGGGAATTCAGTGGTGAACTGAGCGGGCCCCATTTGGACACAAAGGTCCATTTCCCCAATAGGATCGCGTTAGGCTAGATCAAATGCCCTCACACTCATGCAGCTTTGGGAGATTTTTCCGATGTCATAACCCAGTTGGCTAAGAGTGGATTCTGGGTAAATGTTGAGGCCAGCCCCATTATCAATCAATACTCAGGTTATAACCTTGTTTCGGCACATGATAGTGACATATAGTGCCTTGTTGTGTGTTGTTCCTTCCTTGGGCAGTTCTTCTCTAGTGAAGGAGATTTGATGCTCGCCCATGATGTATACTACCATTTCGGCTAAATTCTTACTGCTCGAGCCAGGGGGGACATGAGCCTCATCTAGTACCTTCATTAAAGCCAGACGGTGTTGGAGTGAACTTAGCAATAATTCCAGCATAGATATTTAGGCTGGTGTCTTTTCAGATGCTCCATAATGAAGTATTCTTTCGATTGCATTACCCCCAAAAGTCTCCGGCCTCTCCCTCATTTATGGGCCTTCTTTTTTTCCCTTCTTTCCTTGGCGCTACTTGGGCCAGTTCTTCAGGAGTATAACACCTCCCAGATCGAGTCATTCCATGGGCAACTACCGCTTGGACAATGAATTCTTTCCTTGGCTCTATCACCACCTCTTAGGATACTGTCGCTATGATTGGCACAAGGATTGACACTTTAAATTGTGGGCACTCTTGGATTGTAAATGATGGCACCGTTTGCTCAAGTGTTTTGACCGGGTCTCAAACTATTGGCTTGCATACGGCCTAATCTTTTTCCCTCTCAATCATATAGATAGTATTGTTACTATGATTGGGTAGAGGGTTAGTGTTCACGTTCGGTGTAGCGGTCTGAAGAGTGATCTTTCGTTTATTGATCAGATCTTGAATCTTATACTTCAAATTGATACAGTCTTCAGCACTGTGTCCGTTTCCATTAGAATGGCAAGCACATATTTGTTGGGGTCGGAAGAATCAATTTTTGGGATTGACAACATTTGGTGGGATTGCCTGGATTAATCCAGCAGTACTCAACCTCTCGAATAGTCGGGTTCGTGTCTCCACTAATTGAGTGAATACACAGGCAGACTTTTTCTCAAAATTGGGACATGGAAAATTGTATGCATTTAAGGGTGGTTGGTTTTGGTAGTTTGTAGGCGGGTTATTTTGTGGGGCCCTGTAGGCTGGTGAGGGAGCTTGGTAGTTTTGCTATGGAACTTGGTAATTTGGGGTCGGCGTTTGGAAATTTATCTATGGAGCTTGGTAATTTGGTGGTGTTTGGAAATTTGTTTGTAGAGCTAGGTTATTTGGTGGCAGTGTTTGGAAACTGGGTTGTACATAGTAAAAAGGCAAAGGGTTGTATGGCCCAGGTAAGTAGGCACTGGGTGGTGGTGATTGGTAGACTTCGAGGGGCGATTGCGGCTCCTCTCGCTTTTTGGGTTTTGGGCTAGGTGTACAGGAGAAGTTTGCCACATCCTCTTTTTTCTTCCTAGCAAGCCCCATAGTACTTTGATTGGCAACCTTGCTGGGCACATTGATGATTCTTCGAGTTCTGAGACCATCTTCTATAGTCTTTCCCATTTTTACTAATTCGGAGAATGGTCTTCCGGCCATGGATAGCATTCGGTCATAGAAATTCGTTTATTGTGACCGAATAAAGCCAAAAACTAATTCCTTCTCATTCATCGGTGGTTGGACTTGGGCGGTTTCGGCCCTCCATTTGCTTGCATATTCTCGATAGTTCTCGATGGACTTCTGCTTGACCATTTCTCGATAATACTGATCGGGTACTGTCTCAATGTTGAATCAGAATCTTTCCATGAAGGACTCCACCATGTCTTCCCATGTGGACCATCGATGCATGTCTTGTGTGGTGAACCATTCGGCAGCCTCTCCAGTCATGCTTCGACTGAATAGCCTCATAATGAGTGCTTGGTTCTTCTTTACCCCGACCAAATGATCACAGTAAGATCGCAAGTGGGCCTTGGGGTTCTCAGTTCAGTTGAACATTTCAAATATGGGCACCTTGAAACCTTCGGGATGGATCGCAAGTCTGGATGGATGCAGAGATCGTTGCATCTTAGACCGGTCGCCTTACATGTGGCTCTTGTGGATTGTTCAAACATTTTGACCACTTTAAGTTCCATCTTTTCGTCGCGCCTGTCTTGTTCTGGTCTCCAGGCCTTCAACATCTCCTCGTAATGATTATGTTCTTGGTGATTTGGGTAAAATGTGCTTGGTGTGAGAAGGGTATGGAAAGATACAATTGGGTGTGCGGGGTGGCTTTTGGGTGTGTAGGTAGTTCTTGAGGTTGGTAGAGAGGCAGTGCTCGGGCGTATAGTGGGGTGAAGGTGAGTGGGTTGTGGTGCCTGGTATGATGTAACAAAATGGATAGTTCCAGGGACTTGGGTAGTGTTGAGAGGTGGTGGGGTGTGGTATGACGTACCAAGGTGTGGTGGTTCAGTAGTGAGTGGGTTTTGAGCAGATGGCATTGTTGACGATGGGCTAAGCGGGAAAATGGTCGGGTGGTGGCGAGCTCAAAGATGGAAAAGATGGAGGAGGCCTTCTTTCCTCAGATGATGTTTCTTTGCGACTAGCCATTTCAGCTCTTGCAACCTTCTCTTAAAGGTTGGCATCTTTCTCGAGTAGCATACTGATCACATGCTCAGAGTGTGAGGGTTCTTTCTGGTTTAGGGATGTTGAATCTCTGACGAAAAGTTCCTTCCTATTGTGTTCGTCTTCCGAAGTACCAATCATTTTTGTCTTGCCTTTGTCTTGCTTGGAAAGGGATGCTATTGCAGCTTTTGATATGGTGAAGTATGCCAGCGAGGAACAACATAGATCAACCTTTTCTCTAAGAAAAGAATAACTCAAAGGCAAATGATGTTAGTAAGTTAGGCACTAACAAATAATGCAAGATATCTCACATAGTTGACACATAACACATAAAGCACATAAAAGTTCATGTATTTGATTCAAACGTTTGATTGATCCTCCATTCCAAGGTCTTGATTTTTGACGCTTGCTTATACTAAAGGTAAAAGTGGGAAAATATATATATTATATAATATAGAGACCGAGCTACGTATCCCTCCTCGGGAAATCAGGCCCTTCCATGGTTTGGTTTACATAAAAATAACTCCTATTTTTGTTCTGCCCAAAAGCCTTTCCAGACCAGGCCCGATAAGAGCTTTCTATGTATCCCTCCTTGGGACATCAGGTCGGACGTAATTTCTTTACATATAAATAGAGAGGGGTGGGGGGGGGGGGGCGACAAACTTTAGAATCATAAAAAGGGATCCTCTAGATCTACCCATAAGAAGACCTTTCCTTAAGATCGAAACGGGTTGTTGTCCTTACAACCACACATTTGGCCGAAGGCCCTACTTCTTAATAATGGGGAGGGAGTATTACCCAAATCTCCTTAGTGTGGACCAAATGTTCCAATTTAAACTTGAAGGCTTCACACTCTTCAATGTCGTGCCCAAGTGCCCCGGAATGAACAAGCAGATCTTTTTGTGGCTTGGTCTGGCGGGCGAGGATTTCCAAGCAGCATTGATTAGATGGATCTTTCAAATGGTTGCTAGCTTTTGGAAGATGTTTGCTTATGAGTCCTTAAAGATGGTAAAGTCATTGCACCAGATATAAGTGTTGAGCGTGATTCCTACATCTGGCATGACTTTGTCATGGACCAACAAAGATTGTGGTCCCCACAAATTACTTTTCGTCTTATCGTCGATCCCTTTTATGATCCTCCTCCTGAGGGCCACACATTAGTAATGTGGCCTGTTTGTGTGCGTAGATTGGAGCGCAAGGAGCTAGCTTCTCGTGATTGAGGCACGTGGCCCGTACAACCATCTTCTCATAGATTTCTTCACATCTTACATACCTTGGCGTGACCCTGTAGGGTCATGCATGGGCTTTGAGGGCAAGCCCACCAAACTGGGGACAGTGGGTGAGTGAATTCTTGAGGCATCTTATCATTACTGGCTTCAGCCACAGATGCGGTAGCGGTGGCCTCTTTGGACGGCCAGCTTTGCTCTTGCTCGTAAGGTTCAGACTCCTCCTAGGGAATCTCAGTCTTTTGTTTTGGTGTCTTAGACTTACTTAAAAAGGATATGTATCCTTGTATTATCCCTTTGACTTCGTCTGAGAGATCCTCTTGGTAACGTTTCAGCTTAGCAGGCTCTTTTGGCGGGCTTCCAGCGAAGTTCAAAATTAGGTTGACCTCGTTGACCTTTGCCTTGACCATTTGGATCCTCTCTTTTAGCTTACAAATCTTCCTTTGGAGTGACTCCTCATTTTCCTCCTTGAAGACTGAAGCATTGTTTCCTTGAACGTCCATGATAGCAAGTCAACCTTCGGGAGAAGTGCCAATGGTTAGTCTTTAATACATGGGTTTTTGGTTATTTGGTACTTCTTTGTGTCTTTCTTTGGGGTAGTGCTCGGAACATAGGATCAACCAATCATTTAAACAAAATACGTGAAGCACATAAGTATGTAATCATATAATCATGTAATCGATAATTCAATACTACTCGCGTTCTTAAAGCAAGGTCATCCTAATCGATTTGAAACACGAATGTGCCAATTGTATTAAACCATTGCCCCCATAAATCATAGTTTTCATTAATAATATCTTCTCCAAAATGGGTTACAGAAGATAGTAAGCATAAAAGTAAAATCAACAAAAGTGTCCTCCAAAGGGATGATGAAGAAGCTCTCTCGGTCCTCGCCTTCTTGGCCCTTTGGAGGGCGGCCTGGATCCACAGGTAAGTTGTCAACATAGCATCCATTAAGATCCCCTTCTCTGTGAATGTCATGGGTGCGGTATTATCTATTGCTTTCTGCATCTGTTCATCGAGATCCTTCAAACACTCTTATGCGAACCCCAACTCAGTGTCGAGCTAACTATGATAGCTTGATCATTCTCAATCTTCTCCAAATATTCGGCGTCCCTACCATCGTCTCGCGTTTAAGTCAAACGGGCCTTAATCTCATCCTGTGAGGACTTGTATTAGACAGAGTGATAAAGGTTGGGTCCAGGGGTGAGGGTGCCTTGCAAATGTGCTCTCAACCAATCCCTGTAACCTTTCTCATACCCAAGGTTGAACCCATCATTAGTCAAAGTCTCAGAACCCCAAATTATGTGACCATTTCACTCTTGGACTATAGCCCAAGCATTCGGGACCTTATCCCCCTCATAGTCTATTATGTAATATTCCATGTTCCTAACTTGGGGTATCTCTTGAGTTCTACCAAATTTTCTTAAAAACCTTAGCAGGTGCATAAGGGCGGATCCTTCGAATTCCCATAAGTGGCAGGAATGGGCATTTCCTTCCCCTAACTATAACCTCATCAGATATGAAATCAGGTAATATCTATTGTATGTTGTCTTCCCTAAGCCTCGAAAAGATGAAAGCTCAACTTTGTTTGGTTTGACACCCAAAATGCGGACAGTGGGATGCGAGTCTATCCTTTTTTTTTTGGTCACTTAGGTATTGGGGACCCTTAGATTTGTTCAAGTGTTTGATGATCCACCATTGTAATAGAAAATTACACCCTTGGAAGTACTTGTAGTGGCTTCGGCATAAGCTTAAGGGTCGGTACATGTTAGCTAGGATGATAGGGACTAAGTCAAAGTATTTGGTTTGTCCATTTATGGTTTTGCCATGAAAGATAGCATGAGTGACAGAAATGATTCAGGTGTCTATGGCTAATTGACTATCTTTGGGAAACACCATGAGCCCTAACAAACATATGGCAAAGGCTAAAGGTTAGGTGGTTTCTCATTCGGCAAAGGTTCTGAATTCTGTTGAGTATCCCACAAATCCCTTTTGGGGTCCAAATCGGTTGTACAAATTCGTAAAGGCTACAGTTGGACGGAAGATCGAATTGGCATGGGATAAAGATAGTAATTTCAGAATTTGGTTAGGGGTAGGCTTATATGGGATGAGTAGGTTATGGCCGGGTTTTTTCCTCCTTCTCAAACAGGTCCCAACATTATCTATGAAATCTCGGAGTTTTTCCAAAGTCGAGGTCATCTTTATGTCTTCAAACCTAAACACCATTCTATCATGGTGCTAATACCCGGCGATCACCTCGATTAACTCTCTACAACCCTTCAAAGTCATCAACGAGGGTAGGTGTCCCAAATAATTTATGACAGTTTTTTGTTGTTCTTTACTCATCCAACCCCACCAAATCTCTAGCATAGGGGGAACCTCAATAACCATGTCGAACTTCAAATTGGTCGGCATCTACAAAATGGAGCACGGTTAATCCACTCCCCCACCCCAAAGGCAATGATGTAGCATATAGGCACATAATATGTTTCCAATTAGCACATAGTAGGATGTGGTGCCTTCGGGTCATAGACCGTCTTTACACAGGGTAGTATCCTAATGGACTTAATTACGTCTCAAATATCCAAACCCGTCTAGTTAAGTATGCGCTAGTTAATTTGGATTTGTCTTCGCTCTATCCTAGGCAATACTAGAGTCGGCTTTTCAAATGACTGGGACTCGAGCGGACTACTCAAGGTGAACCGTTGTTGGCTGTTGGATGACCGTGAACCAACTCCACCTTCAACGTGTTACAAAGAAATTATTTTGGTTTATTTAGTGAAGGCTAGACTGCGAACCCGCGTGTCCCCATTGAAACCATGCAATTTTTTGCCAGTGGTGGCGGAATTTATGATATGCATGCAATGACAGTTATATATACAAGAAAATAAACACTTACACAAATAATTTCAATTAATTACATTATATTGAAACCCTTATGGTTAGAACCTATTAAAAATACCTAACAAAGTCTCCATCTGTTACGGTTCACTTTTACCCGAGGCATAAAAGCTACTTCGAGGTTGTGGACTCTATTTGGATTTTTGTATTTTTTTTAGAGTCGCCACTAATTTATAAGGGAAATTAGGAAAACCGAGTTAAAAGGGTTTGATCAAACAAAAGAAAATTCTTTTTAAACTAGAGTTTGAGGTAAGGGTTCTGGTGATCTCCTTGGGAAGGTTTTAAGCACCCTAGTATTAAGGATCCGTAGAATACGGTTGACCTACGAGCTTCAACTTGTGATTATTATAATTATTTGCTTTTTAATTTATGGTATAACTTGTCATGACATATCACAAATCATTTTGGCAAAACTCATTTATTTGAAGATAAAGTTGGATTTTCATTAAAAAATGTACAAAGTCTTAAAATCATTTCATTTCGGACCAAGACACACCTAAGATTTCTCTAAGGTAGAGTCTAACTTAATTTAGTCCAAATGTTATGCTTTTAATCCTTTATGAATTTATTGGAAAGGTTTGAGTGTATTTCCTTTGTAAATATGCCATAAATTTGTACAAGATGAAAAGATTTTTGCACTTTTTTTGTCTTTGTCCATTTTTAGGTCAATCATATCCTACTTTTACACTCCTATCCCAAATAAGGTTTAAGTGTATTTCCTTTTGTTTATTTGACTTAAGGTTTGGGCTTAGGCCCCAAAACGGTTTGAAAATTACCTTAAGTTTGCAAGTTTTTTGGAAATTCATTTTGTACCACTTTACTCATTTTCTGGAAACCAATGTTCGTTTTCCCAAGTGTATAAAAATCAGTTAAACTTCATCATTAAGAATAAAGGCTCAAAACACTTCCATTTTATAGTGAAAGTCGGTATACTCGTATACATATATTTATATATCCTATATCATTTCCAACTTTTTCTAAGACTTTATCAAAATCATTTACCAATTTCATGTATCACTTTATCTTTGCTAAGTGCATCACTTTATCTTTGCTAAGTCTGATTTGAAAATAGTTTGAGGATTTGCTAACCATTTACACAAGATTTCTAAGTTCTAACACATCTGGGTTTCAATATTTTACAATCATTTGTTTACAACCTAGAAAATACAAACACATGCATGTACATATAAAATAAAGAGGAGAAGGTTAGGCTAGTGGGCGTACCAAAACCCACTAATTGTCATTTTCACCCATGATTGGGCCTTCAATCATTTTTTATAAGGATTCAATAAAAGAAAGATGTTGGGCCAAAGGCCGAACAATGGGTTATGGAGGAATCCCCCTAATGGCCCACCGTGTTTCCATGCAAACAAATTAGGGGAAAAGGAAAATACTGGTTAAGAGTACCTAAACTTGGTAATTCATTTAATATACACTAAGAAATTATTCAAATATAGCCACATAAACATGCATATATATATATATATATATAGGTGTATATATCATTTATGAACTCCATATATAGATGCTTAATAGATAGAATCGATGGCAATTCAACCCAAAGAAAGTAAGAAGTAAAGCCCGATTGAGTTACAGAATGACAACAGGCCCATATTTTGCATATTTCATGTAAGACAAATAGTGCATGCCCAAAAGGTAGAAAACAGTCCAACGTCATTTAAAGAATACTGGGCTTCGCCTTAAGTAATGCGTGGAAAGAGGAAAAAAAAAGCCCAATCCTTATAGCTATCAGACTTAAAGAGAGCAGATCGACCCAGATGCACAATGAGCCCAATTAACATATATTCACATTTTTATAAATATGCAGGCCTTTATCTAATATACAATTAGATATATAGGAGGCCTGATACACATGATATTCATGGTATACATGATATACCTGAAAGGTATACACAAATATACCGCTCCTATATACATTACGTGTATACTAAGATTTGTATAATATGTATACTTTGAGGTATTTCACACCTTAATAACAAATCAACTAAAGGAGAAAATAACAGACCACCAATAGTCTCATGCATCAATGTAAAAGGGCAAATACAGGGATGACACACATGATTCATAAGTCAAAAGAGGTGACAATGGACAGAATGAGCAGGTTCAGTTTAGAAAAGAGAAGAGAAAAACAATGCACATATCTCATGATTCAAACATTCACTATTAGACCATCATAGGCATGAAGAGCAGACCCAAATACAATAAGAGGGAATACCCTGACATCTTAACATAATTCAAATAGACAGCATCAAATCACACAGACTCCACTAACATGTTCATTCTAACTTGGATATGAAATAAGCAAGCAGAATATATTAAGACGTACAGAGCCGAGGTAGTTATACTAAGTCAATTGGCATGCTTCATGATGTTGAGGTCTGTCTTATATAAGAGTTGAATTGGGAGGTCTAGTCTGCGCTCATCTGTAGGACAGAAACAAAAACTAAATTCACATATCAACTTCTCATGCAAAGCAGTCTTATTAAATCAACATAGGGGTCACATGCCCTTCAACCCAAGGCAAAAGGAAACGGGAGGGAGTCTTATGGCTCTGCCCAAGTCTCACACAAAACTTTGAAGAATGGGGGAGGTTAATCTACGACACTCATGACACTTTAACGCGCATTATAGAAAAATGGGCAGTAGTGACACAACAAATCTGGGTCATTCCCATAAATCACATACTTAACAAATGGCTTGTAAAATAGACATGCTCACATGGACAGATCCATAAACCAAGAAACAAAACATACTCATAAGTAGACAGTTTGGACATGTATGCACAACTTATCAAGAAGCAAAGGCCATTTCTTATTCCTAAGTGAGACCTATTCAAATCATATGTTAGACCCTTCACTCATGCTCAAGCAACTTCAGTAACAAACTGTACCTTTTACATCTACGACATGAAACAAGATTATGGGCTAAACGTGAAATACAAAATAGAGGCTATAACTTAACATGGCACAAACTATTTCAATAAGTGCAAAGTACTAATGCAAATACCATTTAGACAAATTAACAGATAGGGGATGGCACCAGATAACTTAAGAGGTGTAACATGCTAATATGCATGCATTTTAAAGTTTACACAAACAAGGCAAATGTGGCCAGTTCAGTAAAAATGTGAGACATAGAGGGTCTGAATCTATCTTCACAAGCATGTCCCCTCACCTTTTAGTTTAATTTAGTCATTAGCTAATCTTTTCATTAATCTTTTGGTGATCCTTGGCGTGGCTGTTATTTAACTCAATCACTATTTTAACACCATCTTGTGCACATTATGTTTAGCCTGGTATGACAAAACTACTTGTGCTGAAAATGATCCAAACATTATCCTAATATGTGCCATTTCTGTTTAGCTGAGGCTCAGCATAATCACCAATGAGTATTTGAGGGGTTAGATATTTTCCCTAGGCTTCAACTTGAACTCAGTTGATCATTGTTAAAGCTTAGGTAGTTGTTTACATTTGTTTAGATGAACTGTGTCTGTGGTTATATTTCTACTTGAAAAGTTAAGCTTATCACTTAGTTGAACACCAATTGCTTAGGTTAAAAGAATCTGGGAACCTGAATGCTTTGAATAAGATATAGCAAGTAAATAATGTTTGACAAGGATGCAGTCCTAACCATGTTTAGTCTAATCAGACATGTCTGTGTGCATAAATTTAAACTCATTTCTTTGGTGATGTTTGTTTGATTGGCCATTTGTTTCAAAGCTCTATACACTGTTAGTTCAACTAACGAATGAAAATCTGTTTTTTTTCTTCTCTTCTTTCCCTTACTTCAACATGTATTAGACCCATTGATATGATTGGGGTGTTTGTTCCTTGATTTCTCCCCTAGTATCCTCCGTGTGAGTTGGGAGCACTAGAGTGGATATGCATAAGGACATATGACTTATGTATATTATGTATATCAGGGTAGTATGTCTATGTAGAAAGTATATGGTGAATATACACAGGTGCATATGGTCTGTATATCATGTATACACAAAGATACTATGTATACAAGACATATATACCTTTGTGTATATCACTTGGGTAATTGTAGTGTAAATGGCTGATGGACGAGGTCCAATTGCAAGATTGCCTTTTTACTTTATTTGATGATTATTTTTTTGGCCAGGCCTAGTTGCCCTGTTTGTTCGTCATTTGCGTATCGTTGTTAATACTTAAGATGGGCCAGGCCCAACAGTCGCACCTCAATTTTTGCTAATTTAAATGTGGGTTGCTACTACTCTATTCTTTTGGGCTTGTTTCGTTCTTATGTCGGTTTTAATAATAAAAATTATTGTGTATGCGTGTTATGTTTTGCTTCTACTTGCTCACTTACATTATTGATAAGTCTTGGGTGCTCTTTAACCATATCCTTCCTTTCCCCCCTCCTTTGTTTTGCATGGAAATGCCGCTTGGGCTATTTCTGCCGATAAACCCGTTGGACCGGAGGCCCAATTCATTTATTTTGATTGAGTCCAGAATGAAAAATGATTGAAGGCCCAACCATGGGTGAAAATAGCAACTGGTAGGCTTAGGTAGGCCTACCAGCCTAAACTCTCTCCCATTTCGTTTACATATATACATGTATATATTATTTGTATAATAGTTGTATATGTAAACAACACTTGTAAAGGGTTCGTCCTAGCCAAGAAAGTCCTCCGAACGGGTTACCACTGGATAACAATGGAAAGCGATTGCTGCAAATTCGTACAAAAATGCCATAAATACCAAATCCATGAAGATCTGATTCGAGTCCCGCCAAACGGGCTCAACGTCATGAGCTCAGCTTGGACATTCGTTGCTTGGGGCATGGATGTCATTAGACCTATCGAGCCTTCTACCTCAAATGGACATCGATCCATCTTGGTCGCCATCGATTACTTCACTAAATGGGTGGAAGCTACATCGCACAAATCAGTGATAAAGAAGGTGGTAGCTGATTTCGTACGAAACAACATCATCTGCCGCTTCGGCATACCAGAGTCCATCATAACGGACAATGGAGCAAATCTGAATAGTAAATTGATGAAGGACATCTGTGAATAGCTTCGAATAACCTATCGAAATTCAATTGCCTATCGACCACAAATGAACGGAGATGTGGACATGGCCAACAAGAATATCAAGAGGATATTAAGGAAAATGACGTACAACTACAAGTGTTGGCATGAACAATTGCCTTATGCATTGCTGGGATACTGCACAACAACTCGGACTTCAATAGAAGAAGCTCCATACTTGCTTGTCTGTGTCACTGAAGCAGTCATGCCTGCTGAACTAGAAATACCATCATTGAGGATCATTCAAGAAGAAAAGTTGGACAATGCAGAGTGGGTCCGAAACCGATACGAGCAACTGGCTCTAATCGATGAGAAAAGAATGGTAGCTGTACGCCACAGTTAATTGTACCAATAGCGAATGGCACGCGCCTTCAACAAGCGAGTAAGAGCTCGGCTTTTCCAAATAGGGAAAATGGTACTCAAGCGAGTGTTTCCACACCAAGATGAGTACAAAGGAAAGTTTGCACCCAATTGGAAAGGACCGTACGTGGTCCGAAAAGTGCTCTCCGGAGGAGCGATGATACTGGTAGAAATTGACGGCCAAGAGTGGCCCAAAGTAATCAACTCAAAGGCCATCAAGCGGTACTATACGTGAAGACACGCTTCTTAGTTGTATTAGTCGTTTATTTGCTTGTAATGGTTATCTCTTTGCTTGTAGTCATTTTGTAATAGATAGAAAACCAAATGATTTCCTTGTAATATGAACTACGCAATGACCTGACTTCCCCATAGTGGGATACGTAGGTAGTCCATTTGGGACCCGGTCACATTATTAGTAAAAATCAAAACTCAATTACTTTATTCCGAACTATGTTCGACCTAGTTCCTGTTGCGACAAGATACGCAGGCGCTCTTTGAGCTCGGTCGTACCAAACAAAAAGAAAAAGAAACCCCTAGAAAGCCACAGAGATAAGATTTTGAAGGGAATGAGGAATTGTTACAAGAATTTCCCACACATGCCTAAGCGGGAATTTTTTTTGGGAGGGTCTAACAAATTCAGCCCAAGAATCAGCCAAATCAATAGCTCCAATTGGAGTAGAAATTTTGAGATCCTTCCCTCAACAAGTTCACACCTAAGAGACAGTCGAATCAAACCCTAAACTGGGGCAAAAATTTCTACATCAAAATTCAAAGCGAAAGTTCACCGAACTGAAATTTAAATTGGGGTAGAATTTTTGAGAAGATCTTAAAAATTCCACACAAGGGAGTTTCAACTTCAACCACCAAGATGCGGCAAAGGGTGGAAGAGTCCTCATTTAAGTGCGTGTGTCATGACAAATAATTTAGACAGTTTTAAAATTTACATTTCTTTTATGAACGAAAACACGAATCTTTTGATCAACAAATATATATGTTGCTTTAAGATAGATTCATCTTTTCGAACTGCCAAACCCAAGAGGATCGGGCCTAAGGAAGCAAGCCAAACCAGTGAAGCCAGGACGCAATCGAAGACAACAACATGGATCAACTTTGTGCAAAACTATCTTTTTCTGATGCGGGTCCCCAGTGTCGTCAGCAGGATGACCATTTATCTAATTTTATTTGTTCATAACAAGTGAAAGCAACCTATCTGAGGAAGTTCTGGACCACAATCTTGCCGCAAATGGAAATGCCGTAAACATCTAGCCAGAAAGGGCTGAAAAGGGTCAAAATGCCACAAGGCAAATATCTATTCACAAGGGCTACAAAGAATGAACGCCACAAGGGCAAACATCCGGCCAGAAGGGTCACAATCAATATAAAGGACGAAAGAAAGATGATTTAGTCAAAGGGGCCATATCTGTCATTTACATGCCAAAAGGGCCATTCATATCAAACTGCTAAGAGGGCCATTTCATATAAACAAATGATCGGAGCAGGTTGATAAGTTGGTATTTTACTAACTTATCTCTTCTTTAATCTTAGATTTTTGCTATGTTGATTGAGAAAGTAGTGCATTTAATGTCGTTTACTTCCATTTTATAGGGTTTGTGTGATTTAGAAGTGATCAGGAAGAATCCAAATGAAAAACAAGTCCAAAGAGACCAAATTGAAGAAAGCAAAAAAAAAAAAAAGTGGCTAAAAGGCAAAAAAGGGCAAGATCTGCAAACTGAATATTTGGGGCTCTTTTGGTCATATTTTGATGTGGGAAAATTGGGGATCTATAAGAACATGACTTCAGAGCAATTATTCTCATCTTTGGCCATTTTCAAGCTTGGAGAGCTAGGGTTGCATCACCAACACTTTGGAAGAGAAGATTGGAACACTTTAATGAGCAAATTCTTAACCCTTTCTTTAATTTCAAGTTATGTATTGAATATATAAGTGTTTAGTAATCAAGTCCATCACCTGAATCTTGTTTATGAAATATTACTTTGTCACGACCCGACCCGAGGGCCATGACTCGGCACCCTATACAACTCACCCGGTACCTCTTATCGT
>NC_081347.1:53377150-53405719 GCF_029784015.1 Lycium ferocissimum
AGATTTTTTGAAGAAACGAGTGACCGGAAAAATACGGATTCGCCCGTGGAAAGTTCAAGTGCCGAACAAAAACTATCATTCCACATTTAATGAAATTCTTCTTTGTAAAGAATGGGATTAAAAGTTTAATTTGTTTTTAATTCACACGGGATTTCTTTATCGAGATGGATATGAATGCTTTTCCGAAGATGATCTAGATAAATCAAAAGATTATCCCAAATTCGCAGATTCTCAGATGGGCCCAATGGTTCTCCCCTTATAAACTCCAATTAATGTACCTCAAACGGAAGGATAATATTCTGCAATGATTTCCTATCCGGTTCCTTCCGATGAGTTTTTCAAAGAGATTTCAAGCCGAAGCTACGAGAAGAGAAAGTAGCCGAATTTTCATGCTTGCAGCTCACCAGAGCTAGTTGATCCAGAATAGCAGATCATTTGCCGAAATTCTTCAGCAAGTTTGTGGACCCGTTTGATCCATCCATCCTTATAGAAAGAAGGACTTTCTATGAGCTTCTAGTTTTCAAAAAATATGGAGGATCCATCCTTAAGCCATTCGGAGTCAATCCAGAATACTCATTTTGTCACATATTCATAGCGATGCACAACGATTTTCAACGGGAGCTATTATGATTTTTCTGGTACTTATGTCACCAATATTATATTTTCATGGAGTTCCAGTGCGACATGTTCCGAAGTTTTGACAGGATTGAACCAGCTCTCAAAAATTTTCTACAATGGTTCAAACCACGAAGATATTGGGTTCAATGTTTCAGAGACTCCTATGCAGCAAAAGTGTTCATGTTACATCGACCGATGAAGATTATTGATGGGAAGGTCTATGCTCACCTAGATATTTCACTATAGTACGGAATTCTCAATCTCTATCTTGTCTTAGAGGATGAATACGGCGGCTACGTAGAATTATTTTCCGGCAAAATAGTGCATCGAGCGGAGATATGGTGAAAGAATGGGCTCGTTGGAATTGGTACGATGACCATCCCCATTGGGAAAAGAGTTCGAGAAGCCGGCAGAGTACCGAGTGCCGTATGAAATAATCGGAGATGAAGTCACTCAGGCTATCACAAAGATAAGGTTGAATTTTCCATCTCAAGATTCGACAAAAATAGATCCAGAGATGACAGGGACATCCAACAGGAAATGCTACTAAACAAGGTCGCGAAAAAAGAATGCTGGAAAACAAAGAAAAATTCAAGCAAAAACATGGACCAGAATGGTGGATAGAGAAAGGATACACAACTCCGCCGTCGCCGCCATCAAGCACCGCTTCGTCGGATAAGGCTTACTGACGTACTTACAAGAAAGACAAAAGTGGACCCCACGATCACATGCTTGCACATGGTTGTCATGCTTCCCTCGTTTTGTTAGGCTTATTTTATTAGGCTTGTTTTATGTAAGAAAACTATTGTGCTTGCAGTCTAGACATCTTGCTTGCTATTTCCCTTCCCTCTGCAGATTCCATACCAGTCCTTCACAGCATGCCCATTAAGTCACAACATCAAAGATCCAGAAGAGGGTTTAAGGACGTTGTTTTGGGAAGAGGAATGCGCGGCAATCATTGAAGAATGCTTCAAAGCATTGGAGATTCGCTGTGCTGAGCCAGGGGAAACAACAAGCGGATGGGCTTCTACACCGTTAGTCACTCTGCACTAGAAAGAATGCCCACTTTTAGAAAAACGGTGAAAGTTGGATTTGAGGCCCGGCTTTTCGCCTTTTTATGTTTTTCTTATTATGTGGTTTTTAGTAATGGAAATGGCTCGATATTCCATTCCGAGTCAGGACAACAGTTTGTATTACTCCTTTTAAAATTTCAATGAAAATGCCTCAAAGCTTACAATAAGATAAAATCGCTTTACTTTACCTATATAAATGTATATATATAATTATATGTAAATACATAATTAAAATTGCTTTTACGTGATTGATAACCGTGTTATTTTGTTTTACAGTAATAATACAGAGGCCGCAAATAATGTCATGACATGTTATGAAACAAAGTAAAAACGACGACGAACAAAACAACGATCAAGAAGAAGAGATAAGCAACCGGAAGGATTGATAAATGTCGAAGAAGAATATGAGAACAGACCGATGCCAAACCTAGAGAAAACAGAGACAATTAACCTAGGAAATGAGGAGTTGGTTCGAGAAACTCAAATAAGTGTGCATTTGACATAAACTGAGAAAGAAAGGTATCGGAGCTTGTTGAAAGAGTATGAAGACGTTTTCGCTTGGTCAAACGTTGATATGTCGGGTTTGAGTACGAACATTGTTGCCCATAGGTTGTCGATCCTTGAAGGATTTGCCCCGGTAAAACAGAAAATCAGGCAGCCTAAGCCTGATATCAGCATCCGAATTAAATAAGAGGTAGGAAAACAGATTCAGTCCAGAGTTGTGGAGGTCACACCATACCCAACATGGTTAGAAAACATAGTCCCGGTACCAAAGAAAGATGGGAAAATAAAGATCTGTGTGGACTAGCTTGATCTTAACCGCGCTAGCCCAAAGGATAATTTCCTACTCCCAAACATTCACATACTCATAGACAACTGCGCCAAGCATGAGGTGCAATATTTTATGGATTGTTATGCGGGCTATCATCATATACTGATGGATGAAGAAGATGCTCAAAAGACGACATTCATCACACCATGGGGAGTACATCATTATCGGGTAATGCCTTTTGGGCTCAAGAATATCGGCGCTACTTACATGAGGGCGATGACCGCCATTTTTTATGATATGATGCATAGAGAGATTGAGGTATATGTGGACGACATCGTCATCAAGTCCCGAGTGGGTGATGATCATCTTGAGCACTTAAGAAAATTCTTCGACAGACTCCGCAAGTACGATATGAAGTTGAATCCTGCAAAATGCGCATTTGGAGTGCCTGCTAAAAAATTACTAGGATTCATAGTCAGTCGTCATGGTATTGAGTTGGATCCCACAAAGATCAAAGCAATTCAAGAACTCCCACCGCCAAGAACAAAGAAAGAGGTCATGAGTTTCTTAGGAAGGTTGAATTATAGTGGACGCTTCATTGCTCGATCCACAGTAATTATAGAACCAATTCTCAAACTCCTCAAGAAAGGTGCTCCAACTAAATGGACGGAGGACTGTCAGAAAGCCTTTGACACAATCAAAAGATACCTATCAAATCCACCCATTTTGGTCACGCCAAGGCCGGGAAGTCCTTTGTTGTTGTACATGTCAGTATCAGAGAATGCTTTTGGGTGCATGTTGGCACAAAATGACAAAACATGGAAGAAAGAAAGAACCATATATTACATTAGTAAGAAGTTCACACCCTGTGAATCCAGCTATTCCTTGGTGGAAAAGACGTGTCGCGCTCTAACCTGGGTGTCTCAGAAAGTAAGATATTATATGGTTGCATACACCACCCATTTGATTTCAAGAATGGAGCCCCTGATGTACATCTTTCGCCAACCTATACCGATAAAGAAGCTGGCCAAATGGAAAATGCTATTAAGCAAGTTCGACATTCAATACGTTGCACAGAAAGCAGTTAACGGGCAAGCATTAGCAGATTTATTAGCAGGAAGCCCAGTAGATGACAATCTCGTACCTTTGTGGAATTACTTCCCGGATGAAGAAATAATGACAATTGAGGGCGAAGAAAATGAAGATGAATTAGGATGGAAAGTATACTTTGATGGAGCAGTCAATTTTAAAGGTTCAGGAATCGGGGTCGTCTTGGTTTCAGACTCAGGCCAATATTATCCAGTGTCTGCCAAGTTGAACTTCAATTGCACCAACAACATGGTTGAATACGAGGCGTGTATCTTGGGTCTACGTTTAGCCCTTTACATGGGTGTGCAAAACCTTCAGGTAATTGGTCACTCGGATTTGTTGATTCATCAAGTTCGAGGAGAATGGGCCACTAAAAATGAGAAGATCATACCCTATGTCAGACTTGTGCAAAGATTAGCAGATCGGTTCCAAGAAGTCAAGCTCAAACATATACCAAGAACCCAGAATGAGTTTTCTAATACATTGGCAACAATGGCATCCATGATTTAACATATCGACAGTAGATACATTGATCCTGTCAAAGTTGAAATTAGAGATCAACTAGCTCACTGTGCTTTTATAGAAGAAGAGACCGATGAAAAACCTTGGTATGTTGACATTAAAATGTTCTTGGAGAAAGGATAATATCCTAGAGGAATTACCATCAATCAGAAAAAGACCATCAGGAAGTTGGCGAATGGTTTCTTCCCAACAAGAATGTTCTGTACAAAAGAATCCCGAATTTGGGATTGCTTAGATGCATTGACTTTGAAGCCATAAGATTGATTGAAGAAGTGTATGCTAGAACCTGTGGGCCTCACATGAATGGTTTCGTGCTAGAAAAGAAAATTCAAGAACAGGTTATTATTAGATGACCATGGAGAGTGATTGTAGCAAATTCGTCCAGAAATGCCACAAGTGTCAAATTCATGGAGATTTGATAAAGGTCCCTCCAACAGAATTGAAAGCTATGACGTCGCCTTGGCTATTCTCCGCTTGGGGCATGGATGTCATAGGACCAATTGAGCCCGCTGCATCAAACAAACAACATTTCATTTTGGTCGCCATAGACTACTTCACCAAGTGGGTGGAAGCGGCATCTTATGCATCAGTAACAAAGAAAGTAGTCACAGATTTTGTGCGCAATAACATCATATGCTAATTTGGTATCCTAGAATCAATCATAACAGACAATAGGGCTAACTTGAACAGCCACTTGAGAAAAGAAATTTGTGCGTAGTTTTGAATCACTCATAGAATTGACCGCATACAAACCATGAATGAATGGAGTACAGAAAAGTCGCCATATAAAAAACATCAAGAAGATCCTCAGAAAAATGATTGATAACTACAAAGACTAGCATGAGCAATTACCCTATGCATTATTGGGATATCGCACTACCGCCAGGACTTCAACTAGGGCCACTCCGTGCCTATTGTTGTATGGCACTGAAGCAGTAATACCAACCAAAGTAGAAATCCTTTCACTTCGAATCATACAAGAAGCTGAGTTGGACGATGCAGAATGGATCTGTAAGAGGTATGAACGACTAGCTTTGATAGATGAAAAGCGAATGATTATTGTTTGTCATGGTCAATTATACCAACAAAGAATGGCGCAAGCTTTCAACAAGCATGTGAGAACCAGGGTTTTTCAAATAGGGCAATTGCTGCTCAAATGAATATTCCCAAATCAAGAAGAATACAAAGGAAAGTTTGCACCAAACTGGCAAGGGCCCTATATGGTGCGAAAAGTACTATCAGGAGGAGCAGTGGTACTTGCTGAGATGGATGGTCAGGAGTGGCCAAGAGCAATAAATTCAAATGCTATCAAGAGATACTACCTGTGAAGAAGAAGACAACTACGAAGATTCAGAGTTTTTATAGTTTTTGTTGCTTTTATTACATTTCCTTTGATTGTAATTTTGCATTTTTTAGAAAAACCAAATCCAAATTATGTACGAACTACGCGAGGACCTAATTCCGTATGCTTATAAGGGGATACGTGGGCGCTTTTCCAAGCTCGGTCGTTTTAACCCAAAAATTCAAAATTATGTAGTTTGAACTACGTTATGACCTGACTCCCATTTGGGATATGTAGGCCCTCTTTTGAGTTCAGTCATACCGAAAAATCCCAATATATTTTACCCTGACCTACTTTTCGACTTGATTCACAAAATGAGATACGTAGGCGCTCTGCCGAGCTCGGTCATTCCAAACAAAATTCCCAATAAACCGTAGGAAACTTTAGAAATGCTTCAGCCAGAGACAGATAAAGGTAACCCCACAAGAAAATCGGGGCAGAATTTTTTAGAAGACCCCCAAAATTCTTAAATATATCGGTTCAAGAGGCCCGATTAAAACTTCTACCTTTAGGCGGGGAATTTTTTGAAGGATCTCAAAATTCCTCGAATGTAGAGTAAAATTCGAGAATCACTTGGCACACACTTACACAAGGCGGAAATTTTTGAGAGGGTCTCAAAAATTCCTTCGACAGAGTGAAATTCTAATCTGTACAAAGATGTATACAAACTGAGGTAAAAATTTCGAAAGGGTTTCAAAAATTTTACAAGTTGAGATCAAGAAGAAGAAGAAGAGACGGAAGACCTCGTTTGAGTAATTAATGTCATGACATTAAGAGGCTGTGTATAAATATATCATTTTCAGTAAAAAAAAAAAAAAAACAAATACATATGTTTTCCAAAATATCGCCCAAAAATTTTCAACTTTGCTAAAAAATAAAAGATTTTAAGAAAAGTGAGCATTCTTTCCTGCCGAAGGTGTGAACAAAAGAAGTCCATGGCGGAGAGGTCGACCATATAGAACCGACGAATTTTTTTAAAGGATGCGAACAAACAAGAATGGATGCATTTACACTAACTTGTTTGCTAAGATGTTTGAAACAGGATGACAACAATGAGCAAAGTGAAGAAGAAATTTCAAGGAATAGCGGCAAAGAAGCGCATACGAAAGGATAATGAAGCCCTCCCTAAGTAAAGTTCGTTTTACACTGACAAGTTTGTTCGTTTTGCAGAGCACAAAGATTTTTATAAAAGAAATTTTTTTAAGATTACAAAAAGATATAATGAGGATTTACTGAGCTCTGGTCTCCACTAAATAGTATTCTGTCAAGGTATTGAGACCCCGACCTAGACATCGCATGGCTTGCCTTGATACAATGACTGATTAGACGTCTTAAAATTAGTAAGCACAGTCATCACCTAAATCAAGTGACGTAATTCTGACATCAAATTTAATATCATCGACATAGGATGTCAGCAGATATGGATTAATTTTGACTCGAAAGGTGGTCACAATATTCATCCTGACATTCTGTGATTTGAAGACGACGCGTTGATAACGGTATTGAAGTGTTGTATTCACAGTAGAGTCCAGTCCTTTCAGAAGATGTGAACCCTGTCGATGGGCGGGTATTCTTTCTCGGAGTCAAAAAAGGAAGGTGTCAGTCTTGCCACCAAGGTAAGCTTTATTCCTCAAGATAACGATATGGATTAAACAACTACGTGCCAAAGGGGCTGAGTCGTCATCCACATATATAGCCAAAAAAAAAAGGTAGCGTAATTCCGAGGTTGATGTCCACAATCGTTGAAATACGAATGTGATTCCTATATTAAGATTTGCGGGCGCTACTGCAGTTTATTTCAAGTTAACTTAATCCTGGTTCAGGGATAGTGGTAGTCATGAGAAAAGGCTCCGCACTTGAGTATGCAGTAGTTTAACTTGATAGGATGAAATGTTGGGTGATAGGGGGGAAACCGGACAAAAGTCGAGCTCACTGCCTAAAATAGACCGCTGTGGCGGTGGGGGTACCACCGCTCGGTGGCCGCTGTGGTGGGCAGTGGACCGCTATGGCGGTACCGCTATAGCGGTGGACCGACCGCCATAGCGGTCAAGTGTATTTCCCTTTGGTCAACTATAGCGGTCACTTGACCGCTATAGCGGACATTGCGAGCGGCACGATAACCGCTACGGCCTCGATGACCACGCTGTTATGGTCGACGGAAAATTGATGGCCCGAATTTTTTATACTTAGTCTCATAAGTTTCATCTATTGCCTTCTATCATTCTATTCTACTTCATGATTGTTATCCCCTTAGTGGGTCTTTAATGGTGAAATTGAAATAGAAACCCTAGAATATTAATAAACCTTCTAAACTTGATGGGTTATGGTTATTATCACTTAATTATCACCTAAAAGCTTGGGTTAGTTTCTCTTAATCATGAATTGAACACTTAGAGTCATAAACTAAGTGAATGGAGACCTAGGGTTCTATAAAAATGGGGTCTTGACCATAAAAATTGCTTGTAGTGGGAATGTTGATATAATATGATTATGAATTGATGATTAATGGTTACGAAGGCCCTTGATAGGTTGCCTAACACCTAGAAAATTATCCACCCCTTGGAATGGGGAAAAAGGGAAGAGTATTCTTGAATTGGTACTTGTGACTCATTGAACCTTTTATTTCTACACTTTGAGCGTTCTGAGGCTTTAAGGAAAGGGAAAGCTATAGCTAAGTGACTTGCGTTGTCTCAGCTCTACATTGAGGTAGGTTACGGTCTACTTGAGTTAGACTTTGGTTAGTTGATTGCATGTTTGTGAATTCTTTAGGAGAAAGCATGTCTAGTTTTAATGCATGAGATTGTGTGGCTAAACTCCTATGTGATTATGATTGAGTGATTGTGTAGTCTTCATGCCACTATTCCTGTACGTTGATTCTGCAGTGGATGTATTGTGATAAAAAGCTAATATGATATTCTCGACGGTATTGTGACATGGAATGATGATTTAAGTATTGATATTGAGAAAGTAAGAAACATTATTCTGTAAAGAGGTATAGAAAGGCACATATGTGACATAGATTGTGGGCTCGTGGTCCGAGATCAGTTCCGAAAATGAGAGGTACGTTGATATGTCTCGCTTCCGAGGTTCGTTCTGGAGCAGAGGTTTGTGCTAAGATCCGAGAAGTATTCCAGAATGAGTGGTACATGGACACCATGTGTCCCCTGCAGGTCATGACTACTGAGCAATGACATCAGTTATCATGTATGTACAGTTAGTGTGGTCATTGTGGTAAACTTATTTCCACTTTGGCTTACATGATTGTGATTCTTGACATCTTGGTGATTTGATTATGATTATCCTTGGTTGACTTGTTGTGGTTTATTGATATTCATGTCTGTTGACTGCTTGTTTATTCTATTGATTTTATGAAATATGCATGTACTAATCTTAGTCAGCCTATGATATCTACTTAGGTACACAAGGTTTTGTAATCGATACTACCTTTGCCGCATTCTTTTACTGAGTGGATACGGAGATCGCTACAGCCCTCACATCTAGCGTGGAGGACGTTTTCTCATAGATTTAGGGTGAGCTTCTTCCCATGCCAAGCCACCCGAAGATCTTCTTCTGATGATGTCTTTTCTTATTCGGGACATTATGGATATTTATTAGTCAGATTTCATTCCTTAGACATGTTTTAGATTAGAGTCATGTACGATGACTTTCGGATTTTGTAATAGTTAGGACTTCCGCACTTATTTCAGTATTTTATGGCATGACTTATTTTGTTCATTTGATGTTTGAATGAGTAATAACTAATTATCTTGGTTAATATAGAACCGAATTTGAATGGATACATGTCTTGTGTGTTAGTTCGCCCACTAGGATTTAGTTGGGTGCCAGTCATGGTGGGATGGGTCGTGACACTGAATATCTTTATCTTAATCACCCACGGAAGGTGGGAACTCATTCTTTAATTCTTATGTGAGTGGTTTTGTTATGACGTGGCTTGGTATGATATGAGATGTGTAATCCTGATTCGGACGCATGACCAAGTTCAGCTTCTAGCTATAGCTCGAGGTTTCAGTTGTGTGGGATTATAGTTAGGCTCGTTCATTGTAGGGGTTTCTTGAGAAATAGGAAATATCGTACAAAGAGTCAAATGATCTCCATGTTTTCAGCGTTGGGTGCTCGAAAGTGGCAAAAGTATATTTATGGCTTAACAAGACTGATTTGTTCGATGATATGATTGGTTTGGGAAAAGTTTCAACTTCATCAAGGTATTATAATGGTATGCGTGGCACGGGTATACCAACGGTAGGTAACCTATTCATCAGTGGTAGGATATTTAGATGTCGATATGAGGGGACGAGTGTAAGCTTGGTAAGGATCATCGGATTTGGCAAAAGTATAGTGATCGCGTGTAATAAAGAATAGAAGTTGAGAATAAGGACATAAAGGATGACTTTTGTGGAAAACGTGTAGCGAAGTAATATATTTTAGGGTATTTTGGTATGAGTATTTTTCGTGTTAATGGGACGGACGCTTAAGGAAGAGGATTTGGATAGATTAATCTTCGTTATTAGGAAGGGAAAATTAGTATCTGACGTGTTTTTCAAGATAAGTTGCAATTGGTACGAGAGTGGATTTCGTATTCAGTCGTGAAAAGTTAAGTTGCGCTTCGACGTGGCTATATGCTAGTGGTTGTGGGTTCCTCCAGGGAAAATATTATCAGTTCCATATCGGGAAGCAATGTTACTCGTAACGAGTAAAGACTTAAGATATTGGGCAGTTGTGGTCCTGGTTCTTCAGTAAAGGGTATGTTCAGCGGGTCTTCGTGTTAGAGGAATGGTTAAGATATCGTGGAATGAGGAGCTAGTTGATTTGAGTGTTATGTTGCGGTCATACTTGGTAGAATAGACATAAGGGTTCAATGATTAGGTTTGAATAAATTCGAGTTGTAGATAACATTTCAGAATTTGAGTTAAGGGAATTCGAGCAGAGGCACCTCGATAGAGATACATGAGGACATTAGTAGGACTGTGTATGTGGTATGCTGGATTTAGAAAGTATTCATTTTAGAATTGAGCGAGTTAAGGGAACTTTAATGTGTAGAGTATGTGGCCTACTGCTATCTCCAGGATTGACTAGGCTAGTTTGCAAGACTTATGATTATGCCGCATTCTATTGTGTGGGTTCGAGAAATGGTTAAACGGTAACAATTATTGTGATTTTATTAGAAGTTGAGGAATTGAAAAATCAATAAAAGGTATAGTTGATTGAGAATCGATAAGAATGAGGTACATCTTCGGGATTACTTGGGTCAGTATGGATTGTGGTGTTGTTTCTTGCATATTTCAGATGGGGTATGATTGTTGAGTACGCTTAAAGAAGGAAGTCTATAGAAATGGACTAAGTGATATGACAGAGTTCCATGAGGTTTCGTGATCAGCGACTAGTGAGAAGCAAATTTCAGGTAACCCACATATTAAGGCTTATGAAAGTAGCTTGTATGGTACACAGTTAGGTAATTTCGTAACACTCTTCAGTGGATGAGTTATTATGATTTAAGAGAAAGGAATTATGGAAATCCCTATTATGTGAGGGCTAGAGTTATATTTTCGAGATGAGACCGTATTCGTGGTAGTGTATTATGTCGCAAGTAATACTGACTGGATAGCTTGGGTGAACACTTTTGGACATTAAGGTGCGTGAGGTTTAGAGCAGTAGTTGTAAGGTTTGATACTTTTAGAATTGTTATGGGCCTATCGAGGTGTTACAATAGGAGATTCGATGGTTAAAGGGGTATTATATCAGGCTACAGGTTTTGCGTCAAAAATTTCGGGGTTGTATCGGATTTATGTATCGGGTAAAGGTTGAGAAACATGAAGATTGCAATTATAAGGTATAGTTCTTCGGTACTAGTTGACAACTTGGAAAGGACTCAGCTTTTGGAGTCGAGGGTGACAGACATGATTGATTACGCATGAGGAGAAGATTAGAATTAGTACGCCACATATGTGTGGTGGGACTGTGATTAGTTTTGGAAAGTTGGAGTCAGTTCGAGTGACTATTGGTAGTAGTCAGGGGTTGTGCATTCATTCCGGGTCAGAATTGTTCGATCAGAGCATAATGGACTATGTTCATATTTCCAGGAGGACTTATGGGTTCCCAGTAAATCACCTTCACCAATTTGATGAGTTTCAGTTCAGATTTGAGGTATGATAATTTTACAGAGCTTTATCAGGGCTTGCGAGTGGACTTGATGATACTTTACCAAGAGCATCTACTCGGACAGATGTAATGGTCTACGTCGGTACTTGGTAATGATTTGAGGAGGTACTATGGTTGCGAAAGGTCTTTAGAGTGATCAGATGGTTTCATACGGACTTAGCTCGGTGAGGTATTTAGTGGTATGCTTCCTGTATTATGATTTGAAGATTTAAGGAGACTTGGAACTAGTGAAGTCAGCTATAAGTAAAATCAGTTTGATGGAATTACTTAGAGTTCTCCGATAAAGAAAGAATTCTTTTCTAGCAAGAGTAAGTCATGGTTTCAGGCTTGTGTTTATGAGTTTTTAAGAAATCGTGGAGGGAAGAACGGCTTTAGAAGGGTGAAAGAAAGGTTTGTGGAATTAGAATATTATACCGGTTCAGAGTGGACTATAATTGTGTCTACATCTAAAGGTTTGTATTTTTTTGAGGAATGTTTATGGGACCTACCGTTCGCATTGAGAGGTATGGTTATATTGAATCAGAGAATTGCAGCAAAAGCAGTTCTTATATTCGAGGATCAGTTATGAGAGAAATTCAAGTATGGAAATATAGAAATTGGGTCTTGTAACCAAGTTAGAGGAAGTTTTGACTGATAAGGTGAACGAGTAGTGATATGGCGTACTTCGTGCCATGGAGGCTTTCGTGCTATTATATTAAAGATTCCTTTGTTACTGTTAATCTTCGTACCCTCTTCCTTCGTTCGAGGACGAACGATTATTTAATTGGTATTTGATGTAAGGACTCGTTTGGTCGTTATAGTGCTTTGATCCATTTAACCTCGTTGACCCTTCTTCTAGCCTTGTTAGTATGATTTTAACCCGTGGGGATGGGCGACACGGTTCCCGAGATCATCAGGCGAGTCTTAGTGTGATTTGAAAAATTTGAAGCTTTAAAGTGAAAAATGTTTGACCAATAGTTAACTTTTGGATAAACGGACCTTTTCAGAATTTCATCGATTCCATGAGGTCCGGATGGTCAATTATGACTTTGTGGGATGATTGATTCAGTTCCCTAGGCATTCGGGAGCATTTTGTACCCTTGGTTCGAACTTGGTTTTAGTTATTTGGGGTTGACCGAGTCAACGTGACCTCTGTTGAGAATTTGAGGGCACATGTGGATTCGTAACCCGTTTTAATATTTGTATGTATATTTGGTTTGTGTCCGGGAGGTTTCGGTTGAGTTTCAGGTGTTAGTTCAAAGAATTGAAGACACCAGAAAATTCTTGTATCTGGTGTGAGCGCATTCATGCCGAGGGAGCGCGATCGAGCTAGCGGAATGCTTTGGTCAGCGCCAACAACGCTGGGTTAGCGTAATCGCGCTGAAGGAAATTCTAGTCAATGCCAAAAGGGGGTTGCGCAGTCGCGCTAATAGCGCTTCAGGTATAAAAACAGGCAGAATCGGGATTTTAAGGTTATTTCACCATTTTTGGAGTTCTAGACCTCGGATTTGGAAGATTTTGGAAGGGTTCTTCAAGATTCTTGGGGGGGGGGGGGGTAAGCTTCTAACGATACTTTTTCCATTCTACCTTCGATTAATATGGATTCCTATCATAGAAATTATGATTTGAACTTAGAAAATAGGGATTTTTCATGAAAATGGGTTTTCAAGTAAATTATCAAATTGAAGGTCAATTTGTGAATGGATTTCAATGATTTTCGAGATTCCTACTAGTTAGACCTTGGGTAAACTAATTTTATTTTCAAAATTCAATTTTGCCCTTGTGGGCTTAAGTTTACCTTTTTGAGTTCGTTTTTGGATTTTGAATTAAAGTATAGCAATATGGGTATCATTGGACTCGTTTAGACTGCTAGAGTACTGTTTTTACTATATTGAACCTGATTTTTCAAAGAAATTTTGGTTTTCCCCTTGGGGCTCGGGTTTGGCTATTTTGGGTCCATTTTTGGGGTTTGGATAAAAGTATGACAAAATGAGTATCTATAGATTCGTCTTTCGATGAAGAATTCATATTTGATAGAGTTTGAGTATTTGAAGGCACTCCGTAAAGGCAAAGCAAAGGTCTGATTGTTCATGTGTCTTGGTCAGCTACAAGATAGGTTACGGCTTACCTTATGGTTAGATTTCGGTTAGTAAAGCATATGTAGGGTTAGTGATTGTCGGAGACAGCATGTTACATCTTCAGGTATGAAGTTGGGATGGATTACCTAGGTGTACTGTTGTTTGATTATGGCTTTTTGCCTTGTGGTGATCTATTTGGCTTGTTACCTTGTTGTGATCTATTGGCTTGTTGCCACGTATGTGATATTAGACTTGATGCTTCGTCATCTTATCATGATTGTGAAATTGCTATCCCTCACTTATTGGGTATTATCTTGGATGGAGGAAAGAACTTGACTTGTACTGATATCGAGAGATGTGTCTATGTGCAGCACGATTGATTTGATATGTTGTCATCATTCATTGATATTATGCAGTGCACACATCCTTATCTTTCATGATACTCTAATATGAGCTAAGCTTGGTATTGTTGTTAATTAGGGCTTGTTTCCCTGTTGTGATCTATTGGCTTGTTGCACGTGTGTGATACTAGACGTGATACGTAGTGACTTATTCATGGTTCTGAATTTGTATCTCTCAGTTATTGGTTATTGACTTGTAAAGAAAAAGGAAATGATATTGGGATATGTGTCCATGTGTAGCACAATTTTCATTGATATACTGCGTTGGCATTGATATCATGCATGCATTTATACATATATACATGGAACGGGTTGCACGCCGTAACATGTATTAGACTGGGTTGCACGTTCCGCAACATATTGCTACACCTCGTATTTTGCGCTTTCGGATATTTCGAGACAGCGGCGGAAAGTTTGGGACAAGGTTATTTTTCGGTTCCGTTGTAATGCGTAAGTCGTTGGAAAATATTATTAGTATGGAAATATTGAGGAAGACTGAGGGCAAAAAGGGAAATTTGCAAAATGGCATTATGGTAATTTTGTAAAAAGGCTAGGGGCAAAATGGTCATTTCACGAGAATTCAAGAAAATTCCAAAAGGGGCCATATTGGCCATGTGAAGAAAAGGGTGGAAAAAAAAAGATGACAAAGGAATATAATAATAAGTCATCTTTAGAAAAATAAAAGAGAGAAAATTCTAGAAAAATAAAAGGAAAAAGGAAGAAAAATCTAGAGAGGGGAGGGGCATGTGCCCCTCACATGTGCATAAGATGACTATATATTTATGGGAGAGGAGTATTCATCTTTGAAGAGAAAAGAAAGAAAGCAAGAAAAAAAAAAGAAAGAGAGAGGGGTTCGGTTTGGGGCATGGCCGAGCAAGGCCATGGAAAAAGTTGGAAAAAATTATCATCTTCTTGTAGCCTCTCCACCAATTGAAAGGTCCTCTTCAACATGATAGGGTTGTTGGAACAAGAAAAATAATGGTTTGTGCAAAGGGACATGCTAGCCGTGTGAAGAAGTAGAGGGAAAAGGTATGGTTCCACCTTATTTTATATGTGTTTTGCATGCTTTGTGGATGTTGTGGAGTGTGTAAGTGAATGAAATTCATGAAGTTATGGTGCCATGTGTGAAGTAGTAGAGATGGCCGTATATGTGTGTGTGATTGTGTCGTGTTTTGGTCGTTGTTATAATGTGTAGAAACTAACGAAATTCATGGAAATATTGATGTGTTGTTGTAGCCGTGTGAATTGTGGTGTGGCCGAATGGTGGCTGGTTGGTATGGAAAGAATGGGTGAATTTATGTGGTATGTTGTTTGTTGTTGTAATGTCAAGAAATGGATGAGAATTCATCAAAGTGTATTGTTTTGTGTAATAAGAGGAGAACTAATTTGTTTAGCGTTTGATTGTTGTCGTTGTGAACTTTATGATATGAAATAAAGTCTTAATGATCCAAGTAAAGGTTATGAGTGTGCGGGCTGATTTGAAGCTTAAAATGATTTCAATATGTTTCTTGAATTTATGGGAAGAATGTTGTTAGCATATGCAACTGTTGATAGAGCTTATGAATTGGAAGGTGGAAAATGTATTGTTGTTGTGTTTATGGAAATTGGAGGTTCCGGGCTGCCTTGTATGTTGCATGGGCTGATTTGAACATTGTGCGGATTGTGTGAAGTATTCTTGAATCTTGATGAAATGATCTCGGGTTAGTGTTCGAATGTGCGAATGCCGATGTTGACTTGAACGTATGTAGTTATTGGTATATATATGAATGTCGTCGAATGATGTAGAAAGGAAGTATTAATGTTAGAATACGTATGGAATTGCTTATCGATATTGTTATTATGCTTGTTGATTTGATTGCTGTGTTTTGGGCCGAGCCATATTCTCGGGACGCTGTATGTATAGGGGAAATGCTGCCGAAATTCCAGTAGACCAACGTGGATTTAAGTTAAAGTCTTGGAAGCCACAGCTCACAATTGGTAAACATGACCATTTGCAAATTCTGGGCGAAACGGGATTCGAGATTGGACGAGCATAAGGCGTCCGAAAGGTATGTAAGGCTTACCCTTTCTTTCTTTTGGCATGTCCTAGATGTGCTAGGTTTGGATTTCAGTCTCGGGGATCATTCTGTTCTCGGAAATCTGAGTTTAATTTTGGTTAATATTCATTCAGAACAATTGAACTACCTTTCTCCCTTTTGTTGGAAAATGTTCAAACTTCCATAATGTTCCCAAACGAACTCGGACTACTTTGAAACTTTCATATATGCTTTCATAGAATCTAAAGTTGGTAAAATTCTGTACGCCACCTCGACTTGACCCGAGGTGGGCCCGCTAATTCCGAATCTGCTCCTATTGTGTTACTAATTTGTTTGAGCAATAATTAAAGGAAACTTTCAGATACTCTCTCTCAATAAATCACGATAAGTGTCTTGATTATCCCTGGATTCTTACGACATAGTTTGAAGTATAAAACGATCTTAGGTAGATTATTTGGATATGACTCGTAGGCCCTCTCTGATGTGAATAGTCCGATACGAATATTTGACACAAGTACTCTGATGTGAATATCCTGATATAGATATGCGGTTCGAAATAAGAAATCAGTTATAAGTAATTTAATGTAAATATTTGGCAAAAGTACTCTACTATAAGTATTATGATATCAGTACTTTGATGTAAGTATTCGGACATAAGTAACCTGATATAAACACTCCGAAAAGTATATGGTATGATGACTATTTGGTTAATGATTGTTTATTACTGGAATACGAATTTGGTTGCTAAGTCTGAAACGAGAAATTGTATGTATATGATTCTGATACGTAAGTATGATGGCTAAAGTTCTATTTGACAAGTCCCGAGTAGTACTCGAAAGAAACTGGATTTGACTATGACTCTGTGACACGAGCGTTGATCTGTTACTTATTTGGTGAGTTTCAGGGATGAATCGTGTGTATGTGTATGTGGCTTCCGATTACTCTGCTCGTGCCTATTATGACATCACTCACCGAGTCCCTTGCTAGCAGGGCCGGGTACGACCGAGTCCCTCACTGGGGGCGGGTACGGTATGCGATTACTCACCGAGTCCCGAAAGGGCCGGGTACGACCGAGACCCTCACTAGAGGGCCGGGTACGGTATGTGATTAATTCACCGAGTCCCTCGCGAGAGGGCCGGGTACGATATTTGTTCGATGATCTGATGATCTGCTATTCTGTTTGGTCTGATGGTGTGATGATTTGGAAATATGGAAATCCGGCAACACACTTGAGTCTGTTCTGCTGATGCGATAGTCTGATAATGTAACGATCTGATGATATGAAAGTCTGATGCTGCGATAATATGATAATTCTGTCCTATACGACGATATGACCGTCTGATGACATTCTGATTACTAAATCTGTTTTCTATACTTGTTTATGATTTTCGAATTAATATGATTGTGATGTGTTTTGCTCACCGGCATATGTACACACAGGATAAGGGTTGTACAGGCAAGTTATGACTTTCCAGTCCCTATGTTTGTTTTCTGTGGTACTTCTTTCCCGTTATGATTCTGTTGTTGGATTTCTGGCTTTACATACTCAGTACATTTTCCGTACTGACCCCCTGTTCTTCGGGGGCTGCGTTTCATGCCACGCAGGTACCCACAGATGAGCTGAAGATGTCCCAGTGAGATTGGTGAGCTCCAATTCCTTCTGGAGCACTGCTGAGTCCGAGTATGTACGTTGTGTCTTCTGGATGGCATTAGAGACTTTGCAGACAGTGTAGTGGGTCTGATGTGTCAGTCTGTCAGCGGCTCCATCAGCCGATATGTCGATGTGTGTTATGTAATGAATTTTGTGTAACTACAGATTTTGTCAAGTTTGTAAGTCTCGTTGTATATTTTATAATTTTTCAGTATTGAGTTATGAAAAGAAAAATTATGTGTGCGATAGGAGTCTGTGGGTTCGCTCGGCTCTGGGTATGGGGTCGGGTGCCCATCACGTCCCTCGGAAATTGGGGCGTGACACATATATTAGATCGGGTTGCACATTTTGCAACATATATTGGACCGGGGTTATATGTTAAACAATATATATTGGACCGGGTTGAACGTCCCGCAATAAACATTGGATCGGGTTTCACGTTCCCTAACATATATTGGATCGGGCTATAAGCAATAGGTAAATGGACTTCGTGGGTCCCCTACGGGTTATGGCTGTCGAGGCATGGAGGTATTCCGCCCGAAGCGTGTGTGTATCATTACATTGCATCGCTCGTGCATTTATATTTTATTCACTCATACATCTTATTCCAGTTGTGTTTACTTATTGTAATGTACGGTGCGCGTAGACATCGGTTTCCCGGTTGATTGCTGATTTGAGATTGCAGAGTGCCTGTTATATCCCGTGTTTTTGCACATTCGGGAAATTTGGACATAGTGGTGATTTGTAAGAATAAGGCCCTGCTTTGATTTTATGTGAAGTGTATGTTGTTACTTATGGAAAATATTGACACGAGAATGTTGGACAAGGCCTAAGGGCAAGTTTGGAATTTTGGAAATTAGCCTCGGGAATTTTTAGAATAAGCTCCGGGATGAATTGGGCCCAAAAAAAAAAAAAGAGAAAAGAGGCCCAAAAGAGAGGGGGGTGGCCGGCCAAATCATGGCCCAACCCACCAAAAATGGATTAAATTTGTGCATGTGCTAATTATATAAGGATTATTATCCTTAGAAGCTTCATGAAATTAAAAGAGAAATCAAGAACAAGCCAAGAGGAAGCCACGGCCAAGAGAGAAAGAGAAAAAAAAAAAAGAAGAGAAAATTTCCAAGCCTTCATCTTTGATCCAAAAATCTCTTCCTTCTTGAATTCTTAACAAGTTTAAGGCGCTCTTCGACGTGGTATAAGTAGTTAAGCAAGAAAACTCCGTTTGCGGAAAGTGGAAATTTGAAGAAAAAGGTAAGAATTCTATGTTTTTATGTTATGGAAAGAGTATATGTGTTATAGTGATTAGAGTTGCATGAAAGTCATGGAATTGTTGTGTGTGTATGGTGTACAAGCCGTGTGTGTGTGTGTGGATGTCATGGCCGTGTGGTGCCATAAAGTGAAGGGAGATGGATTGAATTTATTTAGTGTATTAATTGTGTTGTTGTGTTCTTGTGGAGTAAATGGAAGGAAAATGGTTTAAGTTGGCATGAAAAATCTAATGTTAGGTTGTTGTAGGAATTATATGATTTTATTCTAGTTTTATGTTAACATGGAAATGGAATTGTTTAGATGCAAATTAGGATGATTGTTGATGAAATTGGAAGATGGAAATATACTATGAATATGCATGTTAAAGATTAAAAGTGTTGGATGTGTCATGGCTTTGTTGGAAAGTTTGCATATGTAGTATATGTTGCGAATATTTTGTAGAAACAATATGAAGTGTTTCCGAATTGTATTTGAATGGTTTTGGATTAGTAAATGGATATAAGAATGTTGACATGAAGTTGGAAAGGTGAAGTCGGAATGGAAGCCATAGTATTATGTTGGAAAGAAGATTAGTTGTATTATATTGTGATTTGTAGTGATTGTTGTTATTGTTGGTGTTGTTGATGTTGTTGTTGGATTGGTTGTTGTCATTTAAGCCGAGTTTAATGCTCGGGGATGTTGAATTTATAGGGGAAATGCTTGCCGAAATTTCGGTAGGCAAATATGGAGTTAAACTTGGAGTTCTTAAAAGCTTGTAACTTATTTGGTAACTATGACCAATTGTAGATTTTGGTAGAAACGGGAGTGGAGCTCAGACGAGCGTAAGGCGCGATCAAGGTATGTAAAGCTATCCCTTTCCTTCCTTTGGCATGTCCTAGGTGTACTAGGTTTGGATTTGAGCCTCGGGGGTTATGCTATTCATAGAAAACCGAGTTTAAATTTGAGTACTATTCATTCAGCGCAATTGAACTAAAATCCTTATCTTTGGTCAAAAGAATGCTTAAACCTTTGTAACGGTTGCCAATGGCTCTGAATCGCTCCGGAACTTTTATGGATGGCTTAAGGGAGCCTAATCTTTGTAATTCATGTTTGCCGCCTCGACTCGACCCGAGGTGGGCCCACAGTCCCGAGACTTGTGTATTGCTTCACTTGACTCTATTTGGAATAATAACTAAAGAACTAGTTTTGTATAAAGAAACACAAAATTGATTTTCTTTTAAAAGAAAACCACTCCGAAGAGGGGTGCGAGGTTTATTATTTAAACTTTTCAAAACCACTCCGAATGGGGTGCGATGGCCTCAGTTTATGCCTAAGTGTGCTATGGCCTTGGTACGTATACGAGTGAGCCATGGCCTCGGGCGATCCCTGAGTGTGCTATGACCTCAGCTTACGTCTAGGCGCGCTATGGCCTTGGCTTATGCCTGAGTGTGCTATTTTTCCAAAACCACTCCGCAAGGGGTGCGAGGTTTTACTATTCCATTTCATTTACTATTTATGTTTACACTATCATTAATAATACGCCCGAAGGGGCCGTGATCACTATTATGCCGGAAGCGGCAATGCCCGAAGGGGCCATTGTTGGTACTGAGCCGGAAGCGGCGCCCGGCGGCGGCTATTATTATTATTTCGCCGGAAGCGGCGCGTGTGATGTATTGTATTACCTACCTTGAAAACGTTAGCTAGATTGCGATTATTTATTAAAGCTTGTATTAGGGCTTTGTGTATTTATTTATGTTCTCTGTTGACAGAGGCTGCAGGTATTGGGTTGGTTATGACTTCTTTCTTCCTGAATTGCGCGGTTGCTATTATCTATCCTCGCTTTACATATTCAGTACATATTCCGTACTGACCCCCTTTCTTCGGGGGCTGCGTTTCATGCCCGCAGGTACAGGGACGCGACTTGGCGATCCAGCTACTTAGGGGGAATCCAGCGCTAGGAGTCGGACAACTCCACTTGTTCCGGAGGCTGTTCCTATTTTGGTATAATTTTGTGTATATATTCTGTAAATCGTACTTTTAGACGTCTGCGAACAGCGTGGGTGTTATGGGTACTGTTTGGTCTTGTCAGTCACTATGTTGTTGTACAGAAGTAGCGGTAGCCTCTTCGGCCCGCCTTGTCTTATACCATGTATATTTATGTATGTGTATATATATCGGTACTTTTTAAGACGCTTTAAGTTATGTATCGACTTTAGTGTTTTATCTAGAATTTCAAAAAAAAAAGTCTATGAATCGCCATATTTGGGCGCTAGTAGTAAATGTTGAATCCTTAGACAGGGTAAGCCCGGTCACTTGTCACGGCCCTAGAAAGTGGTATCAGAGCAGTTCAGTCCTCGGCATGTTCGCAGACGGTGTCTAGTAGAGTCTTGTTTATCGGTGTGTTGTGCACCACATCTATAAACAGGAAGCTACGAGACATTAATAGGGTGTCATTCTTTCTTTCGTGGTAAAGATCGTGCGGATAGAGAGAGTGTGTCGTAAGTAAAGTCCCTAATCTAATAATACGTATGATTTCGGTAATGCCTAGGAAGGGTAAAGCGAAGGCGGCTCGGGGGAGGCAAGGCCGTTGTGGATGAAGCAGGTAGCCAAGCCCCCAGGTCTACCAGAGCTCAGACTCGCACTGGGATACGCATTCGGTCCCAGGGTTCTCCTACTTCCCCATCCTCGGAGGGGCTCAGAGAGGGCGACCGACCCGGCCCGGCTCCGGCCTGCACCGGTGCCTCCCGGCCCCGACCGGATATCCGGAACCGGGAAATAAAAGAGATGAAGGATGCTATACGGTTGCTAACCCGGTACTTACTACTCGGGTTGGACAACGGGGTAGGGGCCATGAATACCGGATAGAGCCGCTAGTGCCGGGCCCGAGATTTTCTTACCCTAAATCCCCGGAGGTCGGGGCACGGACCCAATGCCGATCCCCGAGGGTTTATAGATGGTATGCGGCGTACTTTGGATATAATGAGGGCGTCGGCTACGGAGTCGGTTGAGCTAGCCTCTTATAGGCTACGGGGTATAGCAATTAATTGGTTTCGGTCGTGGAAGTTATCCGAGAGGGAGGATGCCCCTCCGCCGACTTGGCAGAATTCTCGGATGCCTTCTTGCGCCATCATATGCCACACCGAATTGAGGCGGGCAAGAGTCGACCGGTTCCTCCTTAACCTACGGCAAGGTAGCATGTCCGTTAGGGAATATAGTGTGGAGTTTGATTCTTTAGCGAGATATGCCCGCTTATCGTGCGAGAATATGGAGGATAGAATCCATCAATACGTAAGGGGTTAGAGCGGGAGTTACGGGGAGGCTTGTATGGCGGTTTCCATGCAACCGGGTATGGATATAGCTCGTGTGCAAGCTTATGCCCGGGGATCGAAAGATCGTAGCGGCGGCGAGAGGCCACCCTAGGGGCGAGTAGTGGTCGGCCCAAGAGGGCCGGGTCGGAGGGTCGAATAAAGGTTCCACCGGAGAAAGTTAGATTCCCGCCTAGCGCATTCTCGCGCGGTTTCGAGGATCTCGGCGGGGTAGGGAGGCTTTTCCTAGACAAAGACAAAATTTTTCTTATGCGTCGGGCTCCCGGCGGCGAGGCGGGGTCGGGCGGGGAGGTGATGCCCCTCCCCAATGTGCGACTTGCGGGAGACGCCACGTAGGCGATGTCGGCGTGGCGTGTGTTATACTTGTGGTGATCCCACGCGCATTATGCTAGAGAGTGTCCACGAGGAGTGGGCCATGCGTCCTTGGAAACTCGGCGGCGATCGTCACCTTCGGTGAGAGCCCCGAGACGGGACCCCGGGCTTCCTCCGGTCGAGGTAGGGGCGAGGTAGAGCACCGATTCCGATACGGGGCCACATCGTATCTTTGCGCTAGGGGGAGATCGGATCCGAGGCTCGACGGATACACCACCGTAATCTACGTTAGCGAATTCGTTATATTGATTGGCAAATGATTTATATGTGCTACTCATAAAAATAAATTTCCCCGCTTTATTTATAAGACCTTATAAGGTTCATTTAACATTCGAGGACGAATGTTTTAAAGGGGGGGAGGATGTTATATCCCGTGTTTTTGCACATTCGGGAAATTTGGACATAGTGGTGATTTGTAAGAATAAGGCCACGCTTTGATTTTATGTGAAGTGTATGTTGTTACTTATGGAAAATATTGACACGAGAATGTTGGACAAGGCCTAAGGGCAAGTTTGGAATTTTGGAAATTAGCCTCGGGAATTTTTAGAATAAGCTCATGATGAATTGGGCCCAAAAAAAAAAAAAAAAAAAAAGAGGCCCAAAGAGAGGGGGTGGCCGGCCAAATCATGGCCCAACCCACCAAAAATGGATTAAATTTGTGCATGTGCTAATTATATAAGGATTATTATCCTTAGAAGCTTCATGAAATTAAAAGAGAAATCAAGAACAAGCCAAGAGGAAGCCACGGCCAAGAGAGAAAGAGAAAAAAAAAAAGAAGAGAAAATTTCCAAGCCTTCATCTTTGATCCAAAAATCTCTTCCTTCTTGAATTCTTAACAAGTTTAAGGCGCTCTTCGACGTGGTATAAGTAGTTAAGCAAGAAAACTCCGTTTGCGGAAAGTGGAAATTTGAAGAAAAAGGTAAGAATTCTATGTTTTTATGTTATGGAAAGAGTATATGTGTTATAGTGATTAGAGTTGCATGAAAGTCATGGAATTGTTGTGTGTGTATGGTGTACAAGCCGTGTGTGTGTGTGTGGATGTCATGGCCGTGTGGTGCCATAAAGTGAAGGGAGATGGATTGAATTTATTTAGTGTATTAATTGTGTTGTTGTGTTCTTGTGGGAGTAAATGGAAGGAAAATGGTTTAAGTTGGCATGAAAAAATCTAATGTTAGGTTGTTGTAGGAATTATATGATTTTATTCTAGTTTTATGTTAACATGGAAATGGAATTGTTTAGATGCAAATTAGGATGATTGTTGATGAAATTGGAAGATGGAAATATACTATGAATATGCATGTTAAAGATTAAAAGTGTTGGATGTGTCATGGCTTTGTTGGAAAGTTTGCATATGTAGTATATGTTGCGAATATTTTGTAGAAACAATATGAAGTGTTTCCGAATTGTATTTGAATGGTTTTGGATTAGTAAATGGATATAAGAATGTTGACATGAAGTTGGAAAGGTGAAGTCGGAATGGAAGCCATAGTATTATGTTGAAAAGAAGATTAGTTGTATTATATTGTGATTTGTAGTGATTGTTGTTATTGTTGGTGTTGTTGATGTTGTTGTTGGATTGGTTGTTGTCATTTAAGCCGAGTTTAATGCTCGGGGATGTTGAATTTATAGGGGGAAATCTTGCCGAAATTTCGGTAGGCAAATATGGAGTTAAACTTGGAGTTCTTAAAAGCTTGTAACTTATTTGGTAACTATGACCAATTGTAGATTTTGGTAGAAACGGGAGTGGAGCTCAGACGAGCGTAAGGCGCGATCAAGGTATGTAAAGCTATCCCTTTCCTTCCTTTGGCATGTCCTAGGTGTACTAGGTTTGGATTTGAGCCTCGGGGGGTTATTCTATTCATAGAAACCGAGTTTAAATTTGAGTACTATTCATTCAGCGCAATTGAACTAAAATCCTTATCTTTGGTCAAAAGAATGCTTAAACCTTTGTAACGGTTGCCAATGGCTCTGAATCGCTCCGGAACTTTTATGGATGGCTTAAGGGAGCCTAATCTTTGTAATTCATGTTTGCCGCCTCGACTCGACCCGAGGTGGGCCCACAGTCCCGAGACTTGTGTATTGCTTCACTTGACTCTATTTGGAATAATAACTAAAGAACTAGTTTTGTATAAAGAAACACAAAATTGATTTTCTTTTAAAAGAAAACCACTCAAAGAGGGTGCGAGGTTTATTATTTAAACTTTTCAAAACCACTCCGAATGGGGTGCGATGGCCTCAGCTTATGCCTAAGTGTGCTATGGCCTTGGTCTGTATCTGAGTGAGCCATGGCCTCAGCTGATCCCTGAGTGTGCTATGACCTCAGCTTACGTCTGGGCGCGCTATGGCCTTGGCTTATGCCTGAGTGTGCTATTTTTCCAAAACCACTCCGCAAGGGTGCGAGGTTTTACTATTCCATTTCATTTACTATTTATGTTTACACTATCATTAATAATACGCCCGAAGGGGCCGTGATCACTATTATGCCGGAAGCGGCAATGCCCGAAGGGGCCATTGTTGGTACTGAGCCGGAAGCGGCTGCCCGAAGGGGCTATTATTATTATTTCGCCGGAAGCGGCGCGTGTGATGTATTGTATTACCTACCTTGAAAACGTTAGCTAGATTGCGATTATTTATTAAAGCTTGTATTAGGGCTTTGTGTATTTATTTATGTTCTCTCGGTGACGCAGGGCCGGCAGTATTGGGTTGGTTATGACTTCTTTCTTCCTAATTGCGCGGTTGCTATTATCTATCCTCGCTTTACATATTCGACATATTCGTATCGACCCCCTTTCTTCGGGGGGGGCGTTTCATGCCCGCGGTACGGGGACGCGACTCGGCGATCCGGCTACTTAGGGGGAATCCGGCTTTAGGAGTCGGACAACTCCACTTGTTCCGGAGGCGTTCCTATTTTGGTATAATTTTGTGTATATATTACGTAAATCGTACTTTTAGACGTACTGCGAACAGTGGGTGTTATGGGTACCGTTTGGTCTTGTCGGTCACTATGTTGTTGTACGAAGTAGCGGTAGCCTCTTCGGCCGCCTTGTCTTATACCATGTATATTTATGTATGTGTATATATGTTGGTACGTTTTTAAGACGCTTTAAGTTATGTATCGACTTTAGTGTTTTATCTAGAATTTCAAAAAAAAAAGTCTATGAATCGCCATATTTGGGCGCTAGTAGTAAATGTTGAATCCTTAGACAGGGTAAGCCCGGTCACTTGTCACGGCCCTAGGTTGGGTCGTGACAGTGCCTGATTAATACATACTTGGGGATTGATGGACTCGAGGAGTAGAGACTTTCTCCTAGGCTATGACTTGAAGTTACGGAGTACTATTGTTGGTTGTACTGGTGTTTGTGGTTATTCTGAGGAATGGTGGGAAACTTGGCAGACTTATGTATAGGTGCTTCACCATAGGCTATGATTCATCTATTATATCTTTATGTACTTGAGTTGTTATTCTTGGACTGTGTGGTGTTTATACTTGATTGAGAGCATGCCTATTATTCAGTCGCTTCCTTTATATATGTTAGCTAACTATTGTCGGCCTATGATGCCTACTCAGTACGTGTTGTTTGTACTGATGCTACCTTGCGACACTCCTTTTCGGGGTGTAGAGTGTGTGACAGGTTCTATTTCTAATCATCGAGAGTGTTTTCCCGAGGCGGTTTTGTTGGAGACTTAGGGTGAGTTACTTCCAGCTCTGCAACCCGGGTTTCCATTCTTAGAATACTTGTCCACTACTTCTAGACAGTATTCTTTTTGATGTTTTCAGCCTTGTATAGCAACATTCAGATAGTTCTTGTTATATATTCAGAACTATGGGTTTATTAGTAAATCTTGTACGGACTTAGACTAGATGCCTTTGGTAGAATATGTATTTCGCACTTATTCTCCTTAAAATGATAATGAGATTTATTATTAATTACATTGTTGTTCTGCATTTGTAGTTTGTATGTTGGGTAAAGGGAAGGGTTAGCCTACCAAGGTGGAAAGTGGTAGGTGCCCGACGACTAAACGATTTTGGGTCATGACAATAATAAGGAAGTTTCCAAAAAAAAAAAAAAAAAACTTCTATTCTACTACTCTTTTTTTTCACCCTTTCACCTTTAAAGTAACTCTCACATCACAACTTTTTCCAACCATCACCCCCAAACTTAGCTTTTAGCCAATGTTTGCACTTTCAAAACACTTATGGAGGCAAGATGTCAAAAGATAAGTCAATAACGAACAAAAGGTTAAAGCTTGTAATATGGTTGCCAAAGAAAAGGTTAGAGGCTCAAAGTGGTTGACTAGGAAAAATATGCAAGGGTAGGAAATTTAAGGCACAAATACGGTTCAAGGAAGGCCTAACATCATTTTTCAAACCAAGTGTAGTGTATGATTTCGCCTTGAAACTCATTCCGGGCAAGTTCTAGACCACAAATAATACAAAAGAACTCATAAAAGAAATCTCACCACACATGGCACATGCAAACTCAAGTGAAATGTATCCAAAATCTAATTGAAACAAATGAACTCAAAGAAAGTCACTTATAGTCTAAAGAGACCATTTAGTGAACAAAAGAGCCAAACATTGAATCTAAAAGTCACAATAAGAATCCTTACTTCAATCATTTTTCTCTTTCAAAAAATTAAGAATCCATATGCCATGGTTTAAATAAGTTACTACCAAGCAAGCCTAAAATTATCAAAGGGAGAAAAAATTACATCCCAACACCATTTTTACTTCTAAGCTACCTAACACTCACTTCTACACCTAACCTACAAGGCTTATTTCCCTTAAGAAAGTACCCAACTATCTATCATAGGGACAAGCCGACTCAAAACTACCTAAACAAATCGGGTTCAAAATACATTAGCATCCTTGGGAAAAGAACCACGACAAAGAAAAGCCAAGGATATCTCTAATACACGACAAAACATGGGCATACAAAAAACTAGCATATCATACTAATATAAGAGTGTCATAAAAAAGACCAAAACAAAGTCAATCTAATAAATTACCATCCCTCATGACATATCACATCCCATCACAAAAATATCTATCAAAACGAAGCCTCCTCCAACTTAAAATGTTGCGTTGTCCTCAATGTAACTTCATAATTAAAGCAAAAGTTAGGAGGGACCCCCGGAAAAAAAATGGTGTCACGAATCTCGAGCATAAGGGTAAGGAAGTTGTTACGTGTCTCCTTGGGTTTTCTGGATGAACTAGAAATCATTGAACAATAAAAAGTACCCCGCATTCGAACTTCTGTTAGCGAGGCTCCTTTTTGTTGTTTCAGGATGAATCAATTTTTTTTTCAGAATAGCTTCAAGCTATTTCATTCTCCAACAAAACTGGACAAGTGTTTTTCTGGGTGAACCACTTCCTTTTTTAGCTTGCACAAATCATTTTCAGTTCAAGGAATGCAGGAACACCACACACAAATCACCCTTCTCAGTAAAACACTTCTTATCAATCAGTCACAAATTCAGATTCCCATAACCATTTATGTGCTAAGGCATTTCCGAAAAAGAACATAGAATCAAAGAATAGGCACCCAACACATCATAGAATCAGATGAATTTTGTCTTTCTCCCTGTCAAAAATTCACTTTTCAATCTTATAAGTTATGTAGAAAACTCTTTTCAGACTTAGTCCATTAACCAACAAAAAACCTTGTTTGACTCAACCAACAAATGAAAGCATAAACTCATACACACTTGAAACTAATGTGGAACATATAGGGTGTGACAATTAACTTCAAAGTACCACAGACGGGGAACTCTTTCCTCTTTGAAACGGAAATGCACCTCCCTTTTAAACGGAAACAAACACAACTTTTAAATGTCACCTCTATTCTCGGTTACTCGGACTTCACCCACGAATAAAAAAGCCT
>NC_081347.1:53405819-53416709 GCF_029784015.1 Lycium ferocissimum
TACTTTTTCTTTTCCTTTTTTTCAATTTCAAAAATTTTTTGGGCTAAAATCTGGTGATAAAAGAGGGTTATTACCCTTTTTATAAGAGTCAAATTCGGGTCGGGTTCACTGTAGCATTTTACTGTAGCAACACTATAGCAAGTCGGTACTATAGCAAAAGACTGTAGCACGTATTTCTGCTCTATGCCCAAACTTGTAACGTCTATAATTCTCTACTCTGATGTCTTATCGATGAGAAATTTGTTGCGTTAGAAACCACACTCGACGAACTTAATTTTAGACTTTTGTTTCACCTTAAAACACTTCATATGCTAAGAGATATTCATCCCCCAAATTGGACCAAAATTTTCACACAAAACATTACCCATCTTTTCTCCAAAGTCGTACTACTCCATTTTTTTCACTCATTTCCTTATAAAACCTTTCGGTATACCTTATATACACCCTTCACTCATTAAATGTACTTGATCATGCTTGCTTATATTTCAAAGTAGTTTTACTTAACCATAACTCAACGTACTCATGTTTCAAATTTGATAAGTGCTTCTTCGAAGATACGGGGTGTAACATTGTTGTTAGTTTTATGATTAAATTGTGTGAAGTGTTTCTCCATTGTTGAGGTTGATAAACTTTAATTGTATTCTTGAGACCATTGCAAGGAAGGTTATGGGTCTTATTGTGACTTGTGTTTTCAGTCCAAACAATATGTTTATGTTAGACAGTATCACTTCTTTAGACATTGTTGGTTAGAGTTCTTGTACGGTGACTTTCAGATTTTGGGGATTGTAATAGCTAGATTTCCGCACTTGCTAGTTAGTTTAATTTATTGTCAGATATTTTATTCCATTATTCGTGAGTAATGCTTATTAATTGGTTTAAGTAATTGGAATTGGCTTGATAATGGGTTAAGGGATTGGTTCACCCACTATAGGACTAGTGCGGGTGTCACTTACGTCTGTTTGGGACGTGACAGTTTCATTATTTAATTAAATAAAGCATAAATAGCTAAATAAATCGTGATCATAATTATGAAATAAAATTAAATAAATCTAATATAAATAAGTTATCATCAAACGTAGCAACACCCAATGAGTCAAGCAATGAATTCACAACTACCCACTTTATGACACTTGTCTATGGAGCTACTAAGAAAAATAACTAACTCAGGACATAGCCCGAAACTACTAAGGAGTAATATTTGACTCTATGAAAACACACGAACAAGTGTGTGTGTTCACCAATAATCTAGAAAGCAGCAAGTACTCCTAATCCGGAGATTTGTCTATACTTGCTCTTCTTCATTACCTAACATACCATCAAAAATAACAATGGTATGCCAGAGTACTGGTACTCAGTGTGTATCTCGGGGACAATAACTAATATAAAAAAAATATGTATTTATATAAGATCAATGACACAATTCCAATGACAAACAGTTGGAAATCCAGAGATAAGAATAAACCGACAACTTCACAACCATCAACATAGAGACCACAAATCGGTATATAATTCAATTCCAACTCATTATGTCATTAAGTACACTTCCTACTCTTCCTAAGTTAGTGAAACTCGGGCCCAAAAAAGAATAGTTTGAAACCAAAGACAAGATCAATCGTACAACTCATCATTATCAATAGAAAACCATCCAGACCCGTACATATATCTTTTCAGATTCAGTATACCATTTATTACCATTTGAGTCTATTCAATTTGAGGCCATTATCATCAACAATCCACTCATAAGCAAATAGGTTCATTATTATCAATAAGCCACTCACAGGTAAACAAGTTCATTATTCTCAATAAGCCACTCACAAGCAAACAAGTTCATTATTACCAATAAGCCACTCACAGACAACAAGATACGAAACAAGACACTCACAGGCAACCAAGATACGAAAGCAAGCCACTCACAGGCAAATCAATCAATCGATACTCCGGGCTAGGAAACCACGGAGGCTAATCATCCTCTGGACTAGCACAACAATAGATGCACCGGGCTATACGTCTCGGAGGTCAATCATCCTCTGGACTGACACGACAATAGATACTCCGGACTAGAAAGAAACGGAGGCTAATTGTCCTTTGGACTAACACAACAATAGATACTCCGGGCTAGGAAGCAATGCAGGCTAATCGTTCTCTGGACTAGCACAGCAATAGATGCTCCGGGCTATACGCCTCGGAGGTTAATCGTCCTCTGGACTGACACAACAATACTCATATCGATACGTTAGGATCCATAACGGCTAATCATTCTTTGGACTAGCACAGCTCGCCCATACCGGCCCAAACACAAACAAGATACAAATTATAGCATATTAGCTGAATCATCAATCATGGCATAGAAGCCGAATCATAAGTCATATCATGATAGCCAAATTATTCCTCATGGATTATGTTCATCTTCCCATTATACGGGTACATCAATTTATTTTAGTTTTAGAAAACAGACTCACTTCTTAAACAAGTTTCACGTTCAACACAATCCATTTATAGAGCATTCACATGAGATAATCAAGCTTTTCAAATATCAAGTTTAAACATCCCTTAAGGGTAATTCGAGTTCAAATACCAAAGCTTTATATCTCAATCTTTAATCATTCCTTAGAGAGAAAAGCAATCATGAATACGTATATACAATATAGTACAAACAAGGTTTAATGTGGGCTTGTGTTTCACGCACACAAACCACAACCAAAGTCACACAAATCATTTCAAAAGAGTATGTTCAGAAAGAGACATACCTCTATTCCCACTATATTGTTACCAAAAGGATTTTTCGAGGTTCAACAGTGACGCTCACGACGAATTCCCAACAATTCTCCTCTTCAACCGTTCTTGAATTGAATTCTCACAATCTATGGAATAGGTTATGTTTCTAATGTTAATATTTGTTAGATTAAGGTAATAATCATGGGGTTTGAGTAAGAACTTACCTTAGAGGTTTGGAAAGGCCTTAGGGTTGTTTTCTCTCTAAAATTTGATTTAGAACGAAGTGTGGAATGTGAAAAAATGACATAAAATTGTCTGAGGGTCGTATTTATAGGTCTGGAGATTTTGAACCTCCCACCTCACTAAGTGAGGCCTATGGTGAGCTCCTACCTCTCTTTGAGCCGCGCTCGGTGAGCTCCCCTATCCATTTCACACTTAGCCAAAAAATTTGATTTTTGACTGTGTCAATAACATTCAGTAAAATGGGCATCACTCCTAGCACAGAGCTCCGTTTGAGCTCTATAATATATTATTACAAAGGTATTTCAAAGGATTACAACTTTCGTGTTTTAAATTTTCTCAAATTCTCATTATATTTTAACTTAAATAGGCTGGAAGTCAGACTTACTGAAAACTTAGTCGACTCTATCGAATCTTACGCACCCCCCTATTCGTGTTGATCTTAAAACAACTATTTTCAGCCAAAATAAACTCAATACAACTTCATATGTCTAAAATGTCACATTCACACCTAACCCGAATTTACGGAGTGTTACAGTTGAACACCAATTGCTTGAGTTAAAAGAATCTGAGAACCTGAATACTTTGAACAACATATAGAAAGTAAATAATGTTTGACAAGGATGTAGTCCAACCATGTTTAGTCTAATGAGACATGTCTGTGTGCATAAAGTTAAACTCATTTCTTTGATGATGTTTGTTTGATTGGCCATCTATTTCAAAGCTGTATACACTGTTAGTTCAACTCACGAATGAAAATATTTTTTTTTTCTCTTCTTTCCCTTACTTCATCATGTGTTAGACCCATTGATTTGATAGGGGTGTTTGTTCCTTGATTTCTCCCCTAGTGTCTGTGTAAGTTGGGAGTATTAGAGTGGATATGTACAGGGACATATAACTTATGTATATCATGTATATCAGGGTAGTGTGTCTATGTAGAGAGTATATGGTGAATATACACAGGTGCATATGGTCGATATATCATGTATAACCTGTATACTATGTATACAAGACATATATACCCTTGTGTACATCACTTGGGTAATTGTAGTGTAAATAATTGATATGTAACGACCCGCCCGGTCATTATTGAATACTTCACAAACTCGTACCAAATCTAGGCCTAAGATCTTAAATGGTATGTGTCTAAAATGAATAATAGTTGAAAAAATCAATTTTGGAAAGAGTTATAAATCGAGGACCCGGGCAAGCTTCGATCCGCCACAACGGATAGGGCTTTCACCCTAGCAAGCCTGATGTCTGTCGCAGCGGACATCACGGACCAGTGAACTCGTTTTCCCACACTTAGTTTTATATTTCACCCTTCTTTTTAATAAAAGACCCTTCAAGGATGCTATTAGGTTTTACATTAAGAAAAAACCTTAACACCAAGAAAAAGAGGCTCCTCCAACATTCTTCAAATCTTCTCTATCAATTATCATCTCTCACTGATTTTAGCTACAGGCTAGGAAGGTGGATACTTCATAGAAGTTCGAATAGCTGCTCGTCATCAAGATAGGTTACGGTTTACTTGAGTTAGACTTTGATTAGTAAGTCGTATATACGTATAGAATTGACAGGAGAAAGCATGATTAAGTCTTCGGGCATGGAGTTCGGATGGATATACAGATAGTTTAAGGGAAGTTGTATAGATACAGTAACTAGGGTAACAACGAGGGTATAAATGGATACTAATTTCTAAGGTTTGTTGATGTCTGTGTGTTACTGATTGGAGGAGATCACTTGTCGCTATTAAGGAAGGTTACCCTGTAGGTTAGCGTAATTATTCCAAGGTATATATAGTTTCCGCAATCAATTGTTGAATTATTTGCAATATTCGTACGGTTGTTCATTCTTGTCAATAAAAAGGGTTGCATTGGGTGAGTTGAAGCTAAGGCATAATAGTGTTGCGCTCATCAAGGGAATATTCCATGATATTAATTTTATTCATTAGCATCATTGCATATAATTACTTGTATTTATTAAATACTGCCTGAAGCGGGATGTCTGAGTAAATATCAGTTGTACTACCCAATTTTATAGCTGAGTTGGGTTGAATATGAGGTGCTACTTGAAAATCAATCATTGATAGTGATGTAACAGCTGTATATATGAAAAGGCACATTTGACAGGGGGTGCGGATATCGCCTAAGTTAAAGGCGGCTCGTGATTCGAGGTAAGATTTCAGAGCAAGGGTACATGGACACCATGGTTCCCCTACATATCATGACTATTGGGCAAAGACACCAATTATCATGTATGTACAGTTTGTGTGTTGGGCCATTGGATTACATTACATACCTTCATATCCTCAAGCTCACATGCTGTCATTCTACTATATTTACATTATGCATCTACTATAATTGTGTTGAACTGTCTGAGGAGTTTTGATCGTGCGTGAAGGTGTTGGCGTAAGAATGAATTACTGAGTTCTAGAATTTCTATGTTAAATCTGATGGACTTAGAGAGTCACGGTGTTTGGTGAAAGTGTGTTGAGTACGTGTCCTTGGATGCATCACACCCTAGTGAGTGAACCGAATTGAAAACTCTGGGCTAATAATCAAAAGGGTAGACGTTAGTGGAATTGATGAGATAAAGATTAATTATTTGTCCCTAAAAGAAATACGAAGTAGGACTACACTTTGACTAGTCGGTTAGCTGGTGTTATTGTGCTAATAAGGGAACAGAAATAACCAGGAGTTAGAGAGATGAGTTCGTACCGGTGTAGTTGTCTATATTGGGAGTCTTGAGGGTGTACGTTGACTTATATGTTTGTCTTGTTGATTTTATGTTGTGTTGCATGAACTGATCTTAGCCGACCTATGATGCTTACCAGTACGTGTGGTTTACTGATACTTCTTCACATCCTTTTTGGGTGTAGATTTGTTGCCGATTATTTCTTGAAGTTTCTCTTAGTGGACTACCGGACATCTTCCTATAGCCTTGCTTATCTCATTCCAGGCAGAGGTTGTGTCATTTATTTTGATTTTATTCTTGTGTAATAGGAGCTCTTGTACTTGTCTAGACTGGATCCCAGGGACTTTTTAGTTTTCTTGTATTGATGACAGGGTCATTTTGAATCCTTATTTTAAATTGTGATCATTAATTATATTACTGGTAATAAAAATGTGTTTGAATATTGGGTTGGTTGGTAAGGATTGGCCTACTAGGTAATAATACGTTAGGTGCCCGCACGGCTCGTAATTTGGGTCGGGACAGTTAGTATCAGAGCCTAGGTTACCGGTCTCATAAGTTAGTATCAAAGCCTAGGTTACCGGTCTCACAAGTACAAGAGCAAATGTCTAGTAGAGTCTTGTGGAATGGTGCGATGACGTCCGTTCCCATCCGCAAGAGGCTATAGGAATCCTAGAAGTTTCCATTTGTTCATTCTATTGTGCTACTCCAATACCAATCTCCTAGTTGAATCCAATTGGTATCTAGGCGATTCCAAGTGGTATCTTAACGTGCTAATTGGTATCTGTCGATCCCAATTGGTATCTAATTATAATGACCCAATGAAGACCTTCTGTGGGTACTCTATGTGCTAAGTGTGTCAATGAATGGAAATCCTGTTGCAGGTATTAAGTGGTATAAATTGTGTACGTATATTAGGAGGGTTAGTAAGTCGAGAATGTGTTCGTACCCGTGTGATTAATAAAAAAAAATAGGTGAAATCCGTGTTTGTACGCACTAAGCAAATGAACGAGCCCCTGCGTGCCCTGAGTTGATAGGCATCAAAATTCGCCAACTGACTCTGTAGCTTCGTTGCAGCGGTGTGGGAACCCTGTTCCATATTTTCTCAACTTGGTCATCCATTAACAAAATTCAAAGGAAAGCCATTTTCAAAGCAGAACCTACATAGTAACATCCCGCCCAACTAGGGCAATTGTCTTACGAGTGTCCTTAAATCGGGACACCCGCACCAAAAATGAAAAGAAATTATCCAAACATTGAAAAACAAACCAAAGCAAGTAGATTGTCTTAAAAATAAGCCCTACAAGGGCAAATAGGAACCAAGCTGACATTAAAGGGGGGAGGGGGGAGGGAATCTCTAAGCCACTCCTCTGTTGGTCACCTCGTCAACTCCGGCATCTAAGTCACTGGAGTGTTCACTGCCAAGCCCGGACGCACTCAGAAAGGAGAACTGCGGGGCATTTCGAGTCACCTTGAGGAGTTTCTCTTTCGGGGCTAGGGTCTTCAGAAGGCTCTTAACGCCCTTCTACATCCTCACAAATAGCTTATCCCTAGCCCGGCTCTTCTTGTTCTTTGGGTCCAAGTTCTCCCAAAGATCCACGTGGGCTTGGGCCAGAGATCCAAAAGTACCCTATAAGGCAACCACAAAGATCCCCCATTTTGGTCTGAGTGTCCATGTAACCCTTTATCTCGCCTGGGGTGAAATAACCAGCACCAGCAGCAGTACTGGACGACTCGGGCTCCATGTAACGCCGTGCAAACCCTATCATAGCATCCTTCGATGCTGCCATGCCCGCCTCCATACGCTCTAAAGTACCTGGGGCCTGTGAAGGACCAGTACCGTCGCCACCTCTCTCTTGGCTCTCACTGACCTCATCACCATCCAATCTGTCCTCCTCCTTTTACCCCTGCCTTGTGGCCCCTTCTCCTTCAAAGGGTCGAAAGGAAGATCACACTTAACATATCGGTCCGCACAGCCCACAACCACACCTCGCCCTTTTCCATGTGCTCGGGTAATCGTGGAGGGAAACATCAAGCTCTCCCACGCCTCGTCCATGAAAATCCGCTACTCTTTAATCACCTGCATCCCCACATTCACCTGCACATCATCTAGAATACAAACAACCATAAGGGCCCGGGGGCAGATGACATCGGGCAAGCGTGTTACTCGGCGGCGAACCCTTCGTACAATGTTCAACCACTTCCCCGAGCTCGGGGGTAAAGAGACGGCTCTTGATGGCAGACCGAGTAATACCCCAAGTAGTCTTCATTCTCATGGACTCCTTCACCAACATTCTCACCAACCAAGGCCCATTTCCCTCGTTGTACTTGGCCCTTAACTCAGCTTGCGAAGGGTTGGGCAAACCATGAACAGCGTTAATGCCTCCACACCAACCTTTATCTTGACCCCTATAATAGTGATCTCAAATTCCAGAATAACCCACTCAACAGTAGGAAGCATGGCATAAAACTCCCTAACCCAGTTACAATTAACATCTCCTGGCTTCTCGACCAATTAGCCCCAACCAATTCGATGTAAGTGTTGATAAAATTTCGAGGCCAGCTCTTCCACCCAATCCGTGAAAAAGGCCCTCTCATGAAGTATACCCTTGGTCTGCTGCTCCATGTAGCGTCTCTTGCACGCATTCGAAGCAAACCTAACATAGGCAAGGGCAGCGGGTGCTTGTTGTTGTTGCTGTTGTTGATTTGCCATAGCGGAGTGTGATAGTGAGCCTGTAAAGAGAAGATTGAGTTAGAATAATGTGGCACCCAGATTAGATAGTTTAAATACATGCGTTAATTAAGTTAAAACCCGGACTATGTTGGTTTATAAGGTTCTGCCTCTGGCAGCTTCGCTGCGGCGGTAGGATGTCTGTTGCGGCGAAGCCGCCATAGCGGCAAAGGAACTGCCATGGCACCACAATCGCTACTGTAGCCAGCTCACCATAGCGAGCAGGTGTCCGCTACATCGGACATCTTCCAGAATTACTTTGTCCGCACCCGCGCATCTTCGAGCGCCGTAGCACGACCGCTGTAGCGAAGGAGGTCCAGCGAGAAAACCCTTAGACCCAAAATTTAGAACCCCAAATATTTCACCATAGTTTCAACATTTTTGGGCAAGGATCAAGTACTATGATAGCATGCATGACTTTTACAACTTATAGCACCACATTTCAACCACAATGAGCACCAAAATTTTGAGCAAAATCATCAAAAATGCACTTCTACCAAACACCGCCACCCCAACATAATCTATTCTATTTCACGCAAATCTTTAGTAGTAAGTAATGTTAGGACAGTGTAAATGACGAAATAACCCACCATGACCCAAGAACTTCATACCCTAAAAAAACAAAAAAACCTTGTTACAAAAGACCAACATTTTGATCTAGTCTAGCAACCTAGGCATGAAAACTTCGAAATAAAATGCTATAATCGAGTTGTAGGACGGTGAGAGAGAGTACATACCTTGAAATAGTTAGAGATCTACAAACCTTTGCTCTAAAAAATAACCTTTGGGCTACAGAGAATTTCTTCCTTTTCTTTAGTATGTTGGTGGTATAATAAGTAATGGAGGGGGTAGGGTGTTTAAATGGGAAGTGAGGAGGGAGATATGGGGTCTAGGGAGATGAATGGAGAGAAAAAAATTCGTGGGAAGTGGGAAGGTTTTCGGTTATGGGTGTAATGGAAGAAGACTGAAGAGTGAACTGAATCACCCCATATATTAAACTATCTCGTGTCCTGCTGCAGCGGTGGAATGACCGCTGCGGCGGTACCGCTATAGCTGCCCACTGACTGCTAGAGCGGACTGCGCGTCATCCAACCACTTTGTAATTTTTCTCTTTTCGCGATGATAACTCGAAATCCTACCTCCTAGGGTGTAGGGGCTAGGAGCGTGACCATTACCCCATCCTACGCCGTTCGGGGATGAACGTGATTTAATTGATATCTAATGTAACGACCCGCCCGGTCGTTATTGAATACTTCGCAAACCCATACCAAATCTAGGCCTAAGATCTTAAATGGTAAGCCCTACGGGGTGTCTAAAATGAATAATAGTTGGAAAAATCAATTTCTAAAAAAGTTAAAAATCGTGGGCCCAGCCAAGTTTCGGTCCGCCTCAGCGAACAGGGTACCATCGCAGCGGTCTCGCCGTAGCGAGCCTGGTGTCCGTCGTAGCGGACATCACAAACCAAAGGAACGCGTTTTCCCACACTTTTTCATATTTCACCCTCCTTTTTAATGAAAGACCCTTCAAGGCTGTTGTTAGGTTTTACATTAAGAAAAACCCTTGACACCAAGAAAAAGAGGCTCCTCCAACATTCTTCACATCTTATCCATCAATTATCATCTCTCACGGATTTCAGCTACAGGCTAGGAATGTGGATACATCATGGAAGTTCGAATAACTGCTCGTCATCAAGGTAGGTTATGGATTACTTGAGTTAGACTTTGATTAGTGAGTCATATATACGTATAGAATTGACGGGAGAAAGCATGATTAGGTCTTCAGACATGGAGTTTGGATGGATATACAGATAGTGCAAGGGAAGTTGTATATATATAGTAACTAGGGTAACAACGAGTGTATAAATGGATACAAAATTCTAAGGTTTGTTGATGTTTGTGTGTTACTGATTGGAAGAGATCACTTGTCGCTATTTGTCACGACCCATTTTACTAGGACGTGCGGGCATCTATCATTCCCACCGTGATAGGAAAGCCCTTATCCCAATATAACCAATTTAAGTAAAGGCGGAAGAAATAAATATAGAATAAGTCTCAAATCATCCATATAAGATAAAGTGCGGAAATACTAAATATAACCCCATAGATCTGGTCTAATTCATACAAGAGCGCAAACTAAATACTACAAGTCCAAAAGATGATAAAGTCTCATAATACAACTGTCTCAAATTAAGAGTAAGACAAGTAAGTAAAGGAAAGAACATCCAGGCAACGGCCGTCATCGTGCTCACCCTGGAATGACTCTACAGCAGCCTCGCCAATCAACCAAGAGGGAAAAGACTGGAACATGTCTAATACTCGGCATCTATAAAAGAATGCAGCAAGCATAGGTCAGTACAAAATAATGGTACTGGTAGGTATCATAGGTCAACTAAAACTAGTTGGCATATAAAAAGACCATAAGGTAATAGAAAACAAGCAAACCATAGAATACAAGTCACGCTCACAAGAAATCGACTCACAAAATCAATGCCTCGATGTAACATCTAGCCC
>NC_081347.1:53416809-53506809 GCF_029784015.1 Lycium ferocissimum
ATTTTTTTGGTAATAAGGGAACCGAAATAACCGGAGTTAGAGAGGTGGAGTTCGTACCGATGTAGTTATCTATATTGGGAGTATTTAGGGTGTACGTTGACTTATCTGTTTATCTTGTTGATTTATATTGTGTTGCGTGAACTAATATTAGTCGACCTATGATGCTTACCCGGTAAAGTGTGGTGTCTTGATACTATCCTACTACATCCTTTTTGGGTGTAGATGTGTTGCGTATTATTAATTGAAGTTTGTCTGGGTGGATTACTGGGACATCTTCCTACGAAATTTTGCTCATCTTGCATTCCCGGCAGAGGGCCGTGTTGCTTTATTTTGTTTCTATTCTTGTGTAATAGGAGCTCTTGTACCTATCTGGACTAGATCCCAGGGGACTTTTCAGTTTTCTTGTATTGATAATAGTGTCATTTTGAATCTTTATTTTAAATTGTGATCATTAATTATATTACTGGTAATAAAAATGTGTTTGATTATTGGGTTGGTTGGTAAGGGTTCGCCTACTATGTAATAATACGGTAGGTGCCAGCACGGCTCTTAATTTGGGTCGTGACACCACGCTCAATTGCACAATTGCCTCTTTACTTTATTTGATGATTATTTTTGTGCCAGGCCTAGTTGCCCTATTTGTTCGTCATTTGTGCATTGTTGTTAATACTTAAGATGGGCCAGGCCCAGCTGTCACACCTTAATTTTCGCTAAGTTAAATGTGGGTTGCTACTACTCTAATCTTTTGGGCTTGTTTCATTCTTATGTCTGTTTTGATAATACCAATTAGTGTATGCGTGTTATGTTTTACTTCTACTTGCTCACTTACATTATTAATAAGTCTTGGGTGCTCTCTAACCATATCTGTCTTGTTCCCCCTCCTTTGTCATGCATGGAAATACCATGTGGGCCACTTGGGCCATTTCTGCCGATAAACCTGTTGGGTTAGAGGCCCAATTCCTTTATTTTGATCGAGTCCGGACTGAAAAATGATTGAAGGCCCAACCATGGGTGAAAATGGCAATTGGTGGGCTTAGATAGGCCCACCAGCCTAAAATCTCTCCCATTTCGTTTACATATATCATGTATATATTATTTGTATAGTAGTTGTATATGTAAACAACACTTGTAAATATATTGAAACTCATGTATGTTAGGACTTAGAAAATTCCGAGTAGAAATTAGGAAGAGGTTTTCAAATGATTTTATAAAAATCAAACACGTACCTAGCTAATGATTGCATGTAATTGGTAAACTTCGGACTTTGCAAAAATATTTCGAGTGGCAAACGGATGGAATATTGATATGTATAAACATGAATGAGTTTGGATCAAGGACAACTAATTTGGGCCGCATGCCCCTTTCAAAAAAATCTGAAACGAAATGGACCATTTTGGACTGAGAAAAATGGACTCAAAAACTATTTTTTGAACTTTGTTTGTAAAGACTTAAAATTGGGTCGGTTTTGACATAAGGGCAATGTGATTGGTTTCTAAAAATAACATGGCATGAATGAACTCTTTTCAACTTTTAATTGACTTGAGGTATTTTAAACCTTTTTGGGCCCTAAGCCCAAAACCTTAAGGCAATAAACAAGAGAAAGTATATTTGGGTCTTGGTTTGAAATTAGATGGCTTTGGAGTAGAATATTGATTGACCTAAATGGGCTAAAATGAATAAATAAGTAAACTCTTTTTCTCTTATCTATACTTATAAAAAACTTGTTCTATATTTTAGTGGCGATATGCTTCATTTATTTTTCCATATATAAATATAAACTTCTAAGGACAAAATATCATGACATTGGACCAAACTAGTAGGAACTCTGCTTAAGAGAAAATCTTAAGTTTGTTTTGGTCCGAAAATGAAGTAATTTTTACCCCCTTATAACATTTTTCCAAAAAAGAAATCACATTTTTTCATTAAAAATATTTTGCCAAAAAGATGGAGTTATGATATTAACAACACAATTTTTGAAAGAAAGAAAACATTTTAGCAAAAGTCACAATTAATCACACATTGAAGCTCGTAGGTCAACTGTATTCTACGGATCCTTAATACTAGGGTGCTTAAAACCTTCCCTAGGGGATCACCAGAACCCTTACATCGAACTCTGGTTTTGAATGATTTTTCTCTTGTTTGAATAAACCCTTTAACTCAATTTTTCTAATTTTCTTTACAAAATTAGGTGGCGACTCTAAAAATACAAAAATCCAAATAGAGTCCACAACCTCTTAGTTGCTTTTACGCACCTGCGTAAAAGTGAACTGTAACAATGCCAAGTTATGGTGGAGAGCATATGTGGAATGCAGACCAGCTGTCACACCCCGATCTTACTAGGGTGTGATGGGCACCCGACCCCATAATCGGAGCCGAGCGAACCCTCGGACTCTTGCTACACACATATTCTCTTGGGATTCTTAAATCAATTGAAGGTAAAATACATAGTAAAATTTTCAAAATATTTTCGTCGTTTCTCAAATTAAACACGGTCTGTAAACGTAAGGGCTCTGTAACATAATGTATAATAAAAATACATCAACTAGTGGAACCTTTTTAAAGCCGACACTCTAGACCCACGACTCGTCCGCAAAGTCTCTAACTTCGAACAACCGCAACACATGTAATCTCGACTCGGCAAAGACTCCTGTACAAATGGAGTCTACCAACTCCGCCGGAACGTCTCGCAATAACTCTTACTTGTCGAGTGTACCGCGCGGCATGAAACGCGCCGCCCACGAAAAGGGCGTCGGCACGAGCAATGTACCGAGTATGTAAGGCATGAACAATAATGTAGTAAAGAGTATACATATGAATAATATCCGTATAAAAACATGGAACATATCATGTGGGAGAAGAGTAACTTTGTACATGTGAATGCCGCCCTTGTGCGGTATGCCATGCATGCTTGTCTTTCATATCATATCGTATCATATCATATCATATCATATCATATCATATCATATCATATCATGTCATGTCATATCATATCATATCATGTCATATCATATCATATCATTTCATATCCTAGCGCCGAGCAACGTCGGCTCGCCCACGTAGCGCCGAAATACTCCGGCTCGCCCATAAATCCCGCGTCCGGGATGATAAATCAGCTGACCAGGTGGCAATGAAACATGTTTCCCTTCCCATTCCCCATGTATCCCTTCCCCCCACCCCATGTGCATATACATATCTCATATACATAGGTCATATACATATATCATATAAGCATGCAGGAGAGCCCAAAGAAAATCATGTATCCATCGGAGTGACATAAGGTCGAAAACCTCCTATTACATTATGGAGTAACCAGGGTCGCTGTCACAACTCGAGGAACGATTATCATAAGGCGAGACTATCGACGGAAAATAACATTAAAAGTAAACATGGAATGAAATCATGGACATCATAAACGTTAATTCGTATGCTTTGAAATCTTTTTAAAAAAAATAGTATCATAACTAAGGAATAAAATCAAAGGTCAAGAACTAGTTTAACACTTTCATACTCGCATTGGATTCTTTGACTTAAGGCTCTTAGTCATGGAATCATTCTTGTCATACTCATCATAGACATATCATTTCATATACTTTGAAACCTTTAAAATAGTCATTATCTAAAAATAGCTTAACATTTCATATCGCCGTATTCATGGTAAGAACATATCCTTGACATATTCATCATAGATGTTTTCTCATATCTGGCATCATCATTGTCATCATAAAATCATAGTCGTTGTTTTAATCTTAAAAACTTTCAAAAATCGTAAAACTTGGATTTTTGGAGAAAAATGAATATTTTGGGAAACATTTAATAATTTTTAAGAAGGAAATTATACCTTGGAACCATTACTTCTAACTTTTGGAAATGAGAACATTATGGAAGTATTTATAAAATCTTACATACGAATCATGCCATAAAGAAAAGCGGACGAGCTTTAACATACCGCGCCGCGCCTTACTACCTATGCTTATTCGTCCAAACTTGTTGCCGCTAGTCTACATTCAAGACGATTAACGCAATTGTTAGGTTCATTATCATATGCCTCTTTAACCCTTCAAATACATTTACCTATAATCACGAAATTTCGTTAAAGATTCCCCTCAGAATACACCGTCCCGAGAATACGGCTCTACCAATTCATCCATTAACAACAATCCGAATTCAACTCGGCCAAACCAACAACAATGCCAACAATCTTACTAACAACATTCCATTCATATTCAATTCAATTCAATTCAATTCAATTCAATTCAATTTAATCTACATAATCTTTCAACAACTCAATCAACATTTTACTTTACCCGAAACCTTCCAATTCCACAACAACCATGTATTTCATGATCATTCGTACGCATTAACTTCGACAACAACCTTCATTACACATTACATGATCCATATCGACAACAACTAGAATATCAAATTACATCAATTTACACTAACTTACCAAAACACCTATTTCGACCATAATCACCCCTTACATGTCTTCATGCATTTTCATCCATCTCTATACAATATAACAACAACATAACAATCAAAATGCTAAATAGAATTGTTTCATTTTCTCCTACATCATACAAAGACCACACGACCACCACACTTTATACATACTTCCATGCATTTTTACTCATTTCTTGGCATTTCAATAACAACCAACATGCTACATATACTACATGCACATTTTCATGAATTCTCATCTTTTCATACATTACAACAACATCAGCGTTCTACATAGAATCAATCCATTCTTCCCTTGCAAGACAACACAACACACATATATTCGGCCATTACCACACACCACATGGCCACACTTCAATACCATTGATTTCATGTTTTTCCTTCATTTTTTCCATACCATAACATGTACCAAGCATCCATAATACATAAAGGAAGATTAGTTCTTACCTTTTTCCTTCAACTTTCTACTTGACTAGGGTTATGAATTTGTGCAAATGAGTGATGTTCTTGTTCCAACAACCCTTCCATGTTGTAATAGACCTTCCAATTACTTGGAATGCTAGTGGAAAAAATAATTTTTCTCCTTCACTCTCTCTAGGCCATGTTTGGCCGAATCCTCCTTCTTTCTTTCTTTCTCTCTTCTTTTTTTTTTCTTTCTCTCCAAGTCTTTCTCTCCTTAAATGATGACCACTTACATATATAAATATATATCTCCCACCACTTGTCCATGTTTATAATTAGGTCCCTCAAAATAAGAATATAAACACATGATTCCCTTCCTCAATTTCTCTAGAATTTTCTTTCCTTTTCTCCCTTTCTTTGAATTTTCAAAGATGACTACTTATTTGTCATCATCCTTTCTCTAGAATTTTCTTCTTTTTCTTGAATTTCATTAAACTAAAAGATGACTTAATATTTTACCATATACACTTTAGTCCATATTTTCCATCACATGGCCAATATGCCCCTTTTTGGAACCTTCATGATCCTTTTTTGTGAAATTCCCGTTTTGCCCCTCGCCTTCCACATTATTTCCATGGCCATTTTTTGCATTTTCCTTTTTACCCTTAACCTTTTTCAACATTTCCATAATACCAATGTTCATAAATAATATTCCTAACAACTAGTACATTAAAATTATTTTAGAACATAGTCTTGTCCTTAACTTCTCACCATTGTCTCGCAATATCCGAACGTACGAAATACGGGTTATAACATCCTCCCCCCCCTTTAGAACATTCGTCCTCGAATGTTCGTCGATCCGACGGGGTGTCATAATACTTTTGGTGTGGGTGGTCCCTTTTTATAGTTGTCCTTTCCTTCGAGCCCATTCCTTATCTGTTACCCTATTTTCCTCTTACAATCGAACTCCTTGACCCTTTTTATGAGTCCTTGTTCGATATCATGGGTTTTCTAATTTACTGGACCAGCGTATTACCCTTGTCTTTCTCAGACCATCTCTTTTCTCATATCGTTCATCACCACACCCAACGAAACCATGTCTAGGTACACAATCTTTACTTAACGATCCAATGCGGCCGTAGGGCTATTCCTTTATCCTCGTGTCTATCTCTTAGTATACTCATTGTTATTTCGCTTCTACTTTTCTCCCAAGTATTCCGCGACACACCGATATTTTTGTACTCTAATTCCAAGCTAATAGATTTTTTTCGGTGCTTCGATAGTGTTGTGATTCCTTTTTAAGTCTAATATAATATGGTTCCCCCCCCCCTTTGGGCTCCTTATATGCTAACCGCCTTCGAGTACCTTCTTTTTTTCGCTATTTCTTCATACGGGTCCTAAAGCTCGTGAACTATTCCTTTCTAACACATAGATCTCGCCCTTTCCTAGGTCATCCTCTCGGTAATGCTTCTTCCATGCTTCGAGGCAACCATTCTAGTATGGCCTTACATTTATTCCTTCATATATTTTTCAAGTCCAAAGTCTTATTATATCGTCGCTAAGCTTAATCACTCTTTTTTTACTTCACATTGCCCTATCTTAGTCACTATTCCTTCCACCCGTTTATCAAAATCGGTCTTTCAACCTTGTACACTTCTTTCCTGTTTCCTTTTATCACTTTCTATTCCTTTTAACATGTCTACTTTGAGTCCTTACCCAAACAATCTCGCGCTTTGTCGATAGTTTCTCTCGAGGTTTCCCTCACTAAGCTTTCTTACTTTTCACTTTTCCCGACCTGTTGATCTCCTTGCCTTCCATGAACTCACTCTTTCCTTTGCAACTATCTCCACACTAGACCCTCAAGTCTTAAGCTTGTGGTAGAACAATAACAACTTACCTTTAGCGCCTTCCTTACCGTAGTGGTTGCTGGGACTCCCTTGTCCACTGATACAATCATATGGAATATCTACACACTCATATATGTATATATATATATGTACATTATTCACTAACCCACAAAATACTTTCAAACATTGTTCAAGCCTATCCAACTTTCCCGGGCTATGATACACTTTTTGTCTCTTCACCATTCTAGCCTACCTTGTCTTACGTGACCCCGTATGGTTCCCAACCATTCTGTATACTTTAATTTCCCCTTAGGTCATTTTTAACTTCTCATTTGTCTCTTGTATCTCAATTTGTAGAACTTTTGGTTTATTTCCCAACGGGTCACCCATCCTGAAATTGCTCCCACCTGAGCACGCTTAACCCCGGAACTTTGGCGGAATTCGGTGCCTTAATACTGATATATTTGCGTCCACTTTCTCATATGACCTTTATAACATGATCTAAAATCAGTCGAAGCCTTACAGCTTCCGAAACATTTTCGTAATACGTCCTTTCTTTTACATTTACCGTTTTACCCTTTTCTCTTCTCAATATTCACTTTCCGCCTGGTGTATATCTATTTGCCTATCTGGCTCCCACTTTCACATAATAACAAATATATCCATCCCGTCTTACCTCTTTTGACTTCCACATCATCCCTCGCCCTTTTTCCGCCGATATCGGGCTTACTCGCGAAAATCAACGATTAGCATAAGGAATCTTATTTCTTATGACTTGGCTCTATCGCACGATCTAATGACAAAAGAAGGTCAACCATTCCTAGATGCCCCGCAGCCCTCCCCGTTTATAAACGTGGCCGCTTCACACCCATAAAATGTGACTCTACCGGACACGACTCTTCATAGACATCCCTTTAGGACCGACCTCGCTTCCGATACCACTTTGTCACACCCCGATCTTACTAGTGGTGCGATGGCACCCGACCCCATAATCGTGAGAGCCGAGCGAACCCCGACTCTTGCTACACACATATTCTCTCGGGATTCTTAAATCAATCAAGGTAAAATCCATAGTAAAATTTTCAAAATCTTTTTCATCGTTTCTCAAATTAAACATTGCCCGTAGAACGTAAGGGCTTCTCGTAACATAATGTATAATAAAAATACATCAACTAGTGGAACCCTTTTTAAAGCCGACACTCTAGACCCACGACTCGTTCGCAAAGTCTCTAACTTCGAACAACCGCATAAAGACATGTAATCCGACTCCTAAGGCAAAGACCCGTAGTATAAACGGAGTTCACCAACTCCGCCGGAACGTCTCCCCGCAATAACTCTTACTTGTTCGAGTGTACCGCGCGCATGAAATGCAAATACGCCCACGAAAAGGGGCGTCGCACGAGCAATGTACCGAGTATGTAAGGCATGAATAATAATGTAGCAAAAAGAGTATACATATGAATAATATCCGTATAAAAACATGGAACATATCACGCTGGATAAGAGTAACCCATACGTGAATGCCGCCAGGCGTATGCCATGCATGTTTGTCTTTCATATCATATCGTATCATATCATATCATATCATATCATATCATATCATGTCATATCATATCATATCATATCATGTCATATCATATCATATCATTTCATATCCTAGCGCCGAGCAACGTCGGCTCGCCCACATAGCGCCGAAATACTCCGGCTCGCCCATACCCCGCGTCCGGCATCCCGCGTCCTAGATGATAAACCACCGACTGTGTGGCAATGAAACATGTTTCCTTCCCATTCCCCATGTATCCTTCCCCCCACCCCTACGTGCATATACATATCTCATATACATAGGTCATATACATATATCATATAAGCACGCAGAGAGCCCAAAGAAAATCATGTATCCATCGGAGTGACATAAGGTTGAAAACCTCCGATTACATTACGGGAGTAACTGTGGTCGTCATGTCTCACATCGATAACGATTATCATAAGGCGAGACTATCGACGGAAAATAACATTAAAAGAAAACATGGAATGAAATCATGGACATCATAAACGTTAATTCGTATGCTTTGAAATCTTTTTAAAAAAAATAGTATCATAACTAAGGAATAGAATCAAAGGTCAAGAACTAGTTTAACACTTTCATACTCGCATTGGATTCTTGACTTAAGGCTCTTAGTCATGGAATCATTCTTGTCATACTCATCATAGACATATCATTTCATATACTTTGAAACCTTTAAAATAGTCATTATCTAAAAATAGCTTAACATTTCATATCGTCGTATTCATGGTAAGAACATATCCTTGACATATTCATCATAGACGTTTTCTCATATCTGGCATCATCATTATCATCATAAAATCATAGTCGTTGTTTTAATCATAAAAACTTTCAAAAATCGTAAAACTTGGATTTTTGGAGAAAAATGAATATTTTGGGAAACATTTAATAATTTTTAAGAAGGAAATTATACCTTGGAACCATTACTTCTAACTTTTGGAAATGAGAACATTATGGAAGTATTTATAAAATCTTACATACGAATCATGCCATAGAAAGAAAAGGGACGAGCCTTAACATACCTGCGCCGCGCCTTACTAGCTACGCTTATTCGTCCAAACTTGTTGCCGCTAGTCTACATTCAAGACGATTAACGTAATTGTTAGGTTCATTAACATATGCCTCTCTTAACCCTTCAAATACATTTACCTATAATCTGCCGAAATTTCGGCAGCATCTCCCCCTGTAAATACACCGTCCCGAGAATATAGCTCGGCCCAATTCATCCATTAACAACAATCCGAGAATTCAACTCGGCCAAACCAACAACAATGCCAACAATCTTACTAACAACATTCCATTCATATTCAATTTAATTCACATAATCTTTCAACAACTCAATCAACATTTTACTTTACCCGAAACCTTCCAATTCCACAACAACCATGTATTTCATGATCATTCGTACGCATTAACTTCGACAACAACCTTCATTACACATTACATGATCCATATCGACAACAACTAGAATATCAAATTACATCAGTTTACACTAACTTACCAAAACACCTATTTCGACCATAATCGCTCCTTACATGTCTTCATGCATTTTCATCCATCTCTATACAATATAACAACAACATAACAATCAAAATGCTAAATAGAATTGTTTCATTTTCTCCTACATCATACAAGGACCACACGACCACCAAACTTTATACATACTTCCATGCATTTTTACTCATTTCTTGGCATTTCAATAACAACCAACATGCTACATATACTACATGCACATTTCCATGAATTCTCATCTTTTCATACATTACAACAACATCGCCGTTCTACATAGAATCAATCCATTCTTCCCTTGCAAGACAACACAACACACATATATTCACACACCACACACCACATGGCCACACTTCAATACCATTGATTTCATGTTTTTCCTTCATTTTTTCCATACCATAACATGTACCAAGCATCCATAATACATAAAGGAAGATTAGTTCTTACCTTTTTCCTTCAACTTTACACTTGACTAGGGTTATGAATTTGTGCAAATGAGTGATGTTCTTGTTCCAACAACCCTTCCATGTTGTAGAGGACCTTCCAATTACTTGGAATGCTAGGGAAAAATAATTTTTCTCCTTCACTCTCTCTAGGCCATGTTTGGCCGAATCCTCCTTCTTTCTTTCTTTCTCTCTTTTTTTTTTTTTTTTCTTTCTCTCCAAGTCTTTCTCTCCTTAAAATGATGACCACTTACATATATAAATATATATCTCCCACCACTTGTCCATGTTTATAATTAGGTCCCTCAAAATAAGAATATAAACACATGATTCCCTTCTCAATTTCTCTAGAATTTTCTTTCCTTTTTCTCCCCCTTTCTTTGAATTTTCAAAGATGACTACTTATTTGTCATCATCCTTTCTCTAGAATTTTCTTCTCTTTTTCTTGAATTTCATTAAACTAAAAGATGACTTAATATTTTACCATATACACTTTAGTTCATATTTTCCATCACATGGCCAATATGCCCTTTTGGAACCTTCATGAACCCTTTTTGTGAAATTCCCGTTTTTGCCTCGCTTTCCACATTATTTCCATGGCCATTTTGTGAATTTTCCTTTTTACCCTTAACCTTTTTCAACATTTCCATAATACCAATGTTCATAAATAATATTCCTAACAACTAGTACATTAAAATTATTTTAGCACATAGTCTTGTCCTTAACTTCTCACCATTGTCTCGCAATATCCGAACGTACGAAATACGGGCTATAACACCAGCTAGGTTGCCTCCGTTGACATGGAGTCAGTTTTATCAGATCTTTTTGGAGAAGTACATTCCGCGTACTTTGAGAGATAGGAGGCGTGACGAGTTTAGTCACATCGAGCGAGAGGTTATTCGGTTACGAGTACGAGGCCCGTTTTCACTCCTTGTCCCATATACTCTCTTACGCTGTTGCCTACATAGGAGGGGAGAGTTAGGAGATTCGTCAAGGGGTTGAACACTCCTTTGAAGTTTTCATCTCTTCAGTTAGTATCTACAGGGGCTTCGTTCCAGGATGTAGTGGATCATTTCACTACAATTGAGTCAGTGAGACAGGATAACCTTGGTAAGAGTGATGATAAGAGGGCCCATAAGGGCGGCAGCTTCAATGGTTCATTCTCCAGAGGGCAGGGCCAGTATGGGAAGAGTTCCCAGATTTATTCCGGTCGCCCTATTCAGTAGGCTATTCAGACATCTATTGGAGGGTCTTCGGGGGCCCGCCCGCATCCTTCGGTAGAACAATGAGCCATATTCCGCATTCTCCGATCATAGGGGGCACTCGAGGTTACCGTCGACCCATTTCAACGGCCTATATCGCAGCGAGTATGCTACAAGTGTGGAGAGCCAGGGCACTTCAAGATAAACTGTCCTCGACTCAGATAGAGTGGTCAGAGTACTCAGCATAAGACTCCCAGGGCTCTAGTTTTGTCTGCTAGAAGACGTGGATCATATGGTAGAGGTAGTGCACCGCCTGGGCGGGGTGGCCACACATCTGGTAGAGATGGCACCCAACCTAGTATAGGAAGGTCTCAGTCAAGCAGAGGTGGACATCAGCCCAGTAGGGGCGGAGATCAGTCGAGTTAGAGTGGTTGTGCAGGTTCGCAGGCTAGTGGCGAACGGGTTTATTGCTATGCTTTTCCCGAGCGGTGCCGGTAGGCCGAGGCTTCCGTGCGGTTATCGCTGTGTAATATCTCGGTACGTTACTAAGCGGCTTTAGCGAAGTTATTCAACCCAGGTTCTACTTTCTCTTATGTGTCTACATATTTCTCTATGGGTTTGGATATGATTTGTGATCTACTTGACGTGCCTATTCATGTATCTACTTCGATCGGAGATTCTGTTGTGGTAGATCGAGTCTATCGGTCTTGTATGGTTACATGTATGGGTTATGGTATGTGGTTAAATTTGGTGATTCTTGACATAGTAGATTTCGATGTTATATTGGGTATGAGTTGGTTGTCTCCCTATCATGCAATCTTGGACTGTCATGCCAAAACACTCACACGAGCTATGCTGGGTATTCCTAGAATTGAGTGGAAGGGTACTTCTAGTCCCTCCCTGAAGAAGATCATTTAATTCTTTCGAGCCAGGAAGTCAGTGGATAGAGGATGTCACAACCCGAAATCGGGTCCGTACAGGCACCTACTTATTCCCACCTAGTGCAGTGAACCCTTTCCTTACCAATTAACACGTTAAAGAACGAAATTAAAATAAATTCTTCAACAAGACATTTCTCCTTCATAATGTAAAAATGTATACAAGACATTACAACATTTCCCAAAAATATCTGGTCTAGACTAGTACAAGAGCTTCTATGACAAGACTAGAACTAGAGTGAAGTACAATAAAACAATTAAATGGGACAACCTTGTTGTAGTGAGATAACAGAGTCTTCAAGATAGTCCTGACCAATCCGCGGGCTAGAATTCTGCAAACCCAACTTGAAACAAATCTACACCCTAAAAGGGTGTAGCAAATGCAATATCAGCACAACACTCGTATAGGTAAGTATCATAGGCCGACAATGATTAGATAAATATAAAAGCAATAAGTAACAATGGATAAGTATGGTAGGCAGCAAGTTAGACAATAAGCAATTAAACAAAGTAACAAAAGGAAAAAGCGAACTCCACCATCACCTACTCGCCAGAAATAACCAACTAGGTCAACCCCAATACCATTTCGATCCACCTATACACATTAGGAAGCAACTACTCCATTAACCATGGTAGGACAAGTTCCAACACAATCGGGCCACACCAAGAGTAAGCCTTGCCCGCTATCTAACGCACGCCAACACTACCTCAACCTATGCTTCCGTAATCCAACACTAAGTTGACTGCTAATATTAAGGCATAAGATACATAGCTCAAGCTCCCAACATGTGTCACTAGTGCGTCTAGAACACTCTAACTATACCACCACACTCAATCAATCAATTATACTAAGTCAAGATACACTGAAGGTCACACTTCCCACACCACCCCATAGTACAAACCTAAGTCAAATTCCCAAGTCTGTTCTAACTTCCCAGAACCACTAATAAGCCAAAGAAATCACCCAAAACCAATTACAGTCCAACATATACAAAGAGGAATAGTTACAAACATCTCACCTCTGATCCATCATAAGTCCGAAACACAATCGCAAAAACCACTATCAAATAAACATATCACCAAAGATCAACCAACAAGTCCAAAATAATGCCGTAAGTAAATACAAGATGAATGTAATGCAAATGCAATGATACACACACGCTTCAGGTGGAATATCTCATCGCTCGATATATGACCCGGGGGGGCGCTAAGTCCGTACTCCGCTGCGAACGCATGCCCGATTCGATAGTCAGTGTTGTGGAACGTGAAACCTGATCCCAGTCAGTGTTGCGATAGTCAGTGTTGCGGATCCGATAGTCTGTCACTTGAGTCTGTTTCGGTGGTGAGCAAGTTCATGGAGGTGTTTTCTATGGACTTACCAGGTATGCCACCCAATCAGAATATCAATTTTTGTATTTATTTATAGCCGAGGACCGCCCTATTTCAATTCTGCTATATCGAATGGCACCGGCTGAGTTGAGAGATTTGAAGGAAAATTTACAGGACCTTCTTAGCAAGGGATTCATTAGAGCGAGCGTCTCCCCTTGAGGCGCTCCCCTGCTATTTGTGAAGAAAAAAGATGGGTCTATGCGGATGTGTATTGATTACTGTCAGTTGAATAAGGTTACCATTCAAAATAAGTATCCTATTTCCCACATTGATGATCTGTTTGGCCAGTTTTAAGGAGCTTTTGTGTTTTATAAGATTGATTTGAGGTCAGGTTATCACCAGTTGAAGGTCCAGGCTGAGGATATTCCTAAGACAGCCTTGGGACTCGTTATGGTCATTACGAGTTCCTTGTTATGTCATTTGGGCTTACCAATGCCCCAGCAGCTTTTATGGACATGATGAATGGAATTTTCCAGCCATATTTAGATTCCTTTATCCTAGTCTTCATTGATGATATTTTGGTGTATTCGCGCAACAAGGAAGATCATGAGAAAAACTTGAGGATTGTTCTTGGTTTGTTGAGGAAAAAGAAGCTTTTTACTAAGTTTTCTAAGTGTGAGTTTTTGCTCGATTCAGTGACATTCTTAGGGCATGTTGTGTCTAAGGACAGGATTATGGCAGATCCCAAGAAGATTGAGGCAGTTCGAGATTGGGTTAGGCCTACTTCAGTGACCGAGATCCTGAGTTTTGTAGGTCTTGCCAGTTATTACCATCGATTCGTAAAGGAATTTTCTTCGATAGCTTCCCATTTGACTAGTCTTACTTAGAAAAATGTGCCTTTTCAGTAGTTCGATAAGTGTGAAGAGAGCTTCCAAAAGCTCCAGGCCTTGTTAACTTCAACTCCTATTTTATCTCTACCCGTTAAGAGGAAGGATTTCACCGTGTATTGTGATGCTTCCCGTATAGGTTTGGGTTGTGTTCTGATATAGGATGGTAAGTTTATTGCCTATACTTCGAGGCAATTGAAGGTTCTTGAGAAGAACTACCCCACCCATGACTTGGATTTGGCGGCGGTAGTTTTTGCTTTGAAGATTTGGAGGCACTATTTGTATGGGCTCCATTGTGAGGTTTTCACCAATTACCGTAGCCTTCAACATGTGTTCAATCAGAGGGATTCGAACTCCAGATAGCGCAGATGGATGGAGTTGCTTAAGGACTATGATTTGACTATTTTGTATCATTCGGGCAAGGCCAATATGGTGGCAGATGCCATCAGCCGAAAGGCTGTAAGTATGGGTAGTTTGGCCTGATTGGTATCTGTGGAGAGGCCTTTGGCTAAGGATAACAGGCTTTGGCAAATGGGTTGGTGAGACTTGATATTTTAGATTCTAGCAGAGTTTTGTCTTGTGTTGAGGCGAGGTCGTCGCTTCTGGATCAAATTAGGGCAAAGCAGTTTGAGGATGATAAGTTGTGCAAGATTAGTGATAAAGTGTTGAGTAGAGAGGCCAAGGAAGCCATTCTGGATAGTGAAGGGGTTTTGGAGGATTAAGGGTCGTGTTTGTGTCCCTCGGGTTGGTAGCTTGATCGAGTTAATTTTGGAGGAGGCTCATAGTTCTAGTTATTCTATTCATCCTGGTGTTACCAAGATGTATCGTGATTTGAGATAGCACTATTGGTGGGGTAGGATGAAGCGTGATATTGTTGAGTTCATTTCTCAATGTCTAAATTGCTAGCAGGTTAAGTATGAGCACTAGAGACCGGGGGGTTATGCTTGTAGGATGCCCATTTCTGAGTGGAAGTAGGAGTGGATAGGCATGGATATTTTTGGTTGTCTTCCGAAGACCTTAGGCAAGTTCGATTCGATTTGGGTTTATTCGATTTGGGTTATTGTTGATAGTTCGAGTCTATGCATTTCATTCCAGTCCAGATTACCTATACTGCAGAGAAGTTGGCCAAGATCTATATCCATGAGTTTGTTCGATTGCACGGAGTTCCCATTTCCATTATCTCATATAGAGGCACTCAGTTTACGTCTCATTTTTCTAGGACTTTACGAGATGAATTGGGGACTCAGTTGGATCTCAATACAGCTTTTCACCCTCAGACAGATGGTCAATCTGAGCGGATGATTCAGGTTTTAGAGGATATGCTCCAAGCTTGTGTGATAGACTTTGGTGGTCATTGGGACCAGTTCTTACCTTTAGCAAAGTTTGCATACAACAACAGTTATCATTCGAGTATCGACATGGCTCCATTCGAGGTTTATATGGGAGGAGATGCCGATCTCTGATTAGCTGGTTTGATGCTTTTAAGGTGATACCTTGGGGTACCGATCTTTTGAAGGAGCCATTGGATAAGGTGAAAGTGATTCAGGAGAAACTTCTAGGGGCTCAAAGTAGGCAGAAAGAGTATGCGGACAGGAAGGTTCGAGATCTTGAGTTCATGGTTTGAGAGCATATTTTGTTGAAGGTTTCGCCCATGAAGAGTGTGATGAAGTTTGGGAGCAAGCTTAGCGGTTCATTGGACCATTTGAGATCCTTCGTCATGTGGGAAAGGTAGCTTATGAGTTAGTATTACTTCCAGGGTCGTCGAGTGTTCATCCGGTGTTCAATGTGTCTATGCTAAAGAAATATCATTCGGACGGTTCTTATATCATTCAGTGGGATTTAGTTCTATTTGATCAGAATTTATCATATAAGGAGGAGCCGTTAGCCATCTTGGATAGAGAGGTTTGAAAGTTGAGGTCAAAGAAAATAGCTTCGATGAAGTTTCAGTGGAAGCACCGTCCAGTAGAGGAGGCTACTTGGAAGACCGAGTCTGATATGTGTAGTAGATATCCCCAACTTTTCACCCAGTCATGTACTCTTCCTTTGTTTCATTCCTTGTCCATTCGAGGATGAATGATTGTTTAATTGGTATCTGATTTAACGACCCATTTAGTTGTATCACATATTTCGACCATTTTACCCATGTTGACCCAATTCCTGAGGTTATCAGGCGATTCTAGCGAGAATTGAAAGAATTAGAACCTTTAAGTGAAAAGGTTTGACCAATAGTTGACTTTTGGGTAAACAGGGATTTTTCAGAATTTCGTAGATTTCGTGAGGTCCGAAGGGTAGTTTATGACTTGGTAGGGTGACTGTTTCGCTTCTCGAGGGTTCGGAGTGCATTTTAGGTAATTGATTAGAAGCTTGGTTTAAGCCGTTTGGGGGTTAACCGAGTCAATGTGACCTCCGTTGAGAATTTTGAGGTCACGGATGCATTTGTAGAATGTTTTTACTTGCGGTTGCATGTTTTGTTTGTATCCGGGAGGTCTCGGATGGTTGTCGTTGTTTTGGCTTGAGACTTGGTGAAACTAGAAAATTTCTGGTTCTGGTGTCTCGCCCCTGCGTATCCGCCCTAGCGGGCTTTGGTCCGCAGGAGCGGAACCATGACATGTTTAATGAATTCCACCCCAGCGGATGGGGCGGGATCGCGAGGGAAGAAATGGTCCGCCCCGGTGAGGAGCGCTGAACCAAAATCCCTATTTTGTTCCTAATTTCGAATCATTAGTTCCATTCACCAAAAAGCTAAGTCTATAGAGCATTGGGGGCGATTTTAAGAGAGATTTTGGTGGAATCATCTTGGGGTAAGTTCTTAAACATTAATCTTGCATTTACCTTTCCTTTATTAGTATCCACGGTGGTAAATGGTTATTGAGGGTGGTAGGTTATGGAACCTAGGTCATTAATCATTAAACCCTCTAATCTAATTGGTTATTGTTGCTCTAAATACTGATTCTATCATCTATAAGTGTGGATTAATAGATTCTAGGATTGAATCACTCTTGGCTTCTAGAACCAATTCATGAATTTAGGGTTCTTACTAGTTTGGGGGTTTTGGCTTAATTGATGAAATTGAAGGACCAATTGTGGTTAGAACTCTATGAAATTAAGGAAAATGACTAACGAGACTATCGGTAGTTTAATTCACCCTTAATTTCTGATTTTACTCTAGTGAGTCGATAAGGGTATTTTAGGAATTTTGAAGTATTTCTCCACCCGTTTCTCTTTCCGATTAGTTGGCTTGTTGTGGTCATTTACTTACTTAGCATTGTTAATATCAGACTTCGATCGTTCTGAAGCACTTCGGAAGGGGAAGGCTCATCTAGAGTAGTACGTGATTCCTATTCGGCATTTGAGGTAGTTTACATTTTACTTTAGTTAGACTTGATTAGTGATGCGTATGTATGCGTAGAAATGATGAGAGAACGCATGATTAGGTCTTCGGACATGATGTTGGGATGGATATACTCTTGGGTTGGTATGACTTCTGATTAAGTGGGCTTCTCGCCGTTATTTTGTGTATTGTAACATGTGGTGTACTTGTTATCGTGATTTGGGTGATGTGAGGTGATAGATTCACTATGATGATTGAACTTTATGTTGTTTTCATTGTCCATAGCTATTGTGATTTATGCCAGTCTTGTTATGGATTATGGTGCTTTGTGATCTCCATAGCATACTCATTGGCTTGTTTTCATTGTTATCTCTTCTTGCATTCATACATTCATGCATGATGGAAATGTTGTGGAAAACAGCGTAATGAAAGTACTATGGAACAATTGATGGAAAAGGGCTTTGGAAACATATAATAGAAAGTGAAATATGAAAGTCATCTCTGAGCTTTGTGCGGAGTGGCTAGTTTTATGGAAGTCTTCTCTGGGCTTTGTGCGGAGTGACAAATTTTATGGAAGTCATGGGTCCCCAGGGTCATGACTGTCGAGACGTCAAGATTCTGTCCGGAGAATGTGTGTACAGGTTGTGTTATTGGCCAGTGCATTGCATTGACATCCATCTCATTACATCGCATATATTTCATCATCTTATTTTACTTCTATAGATTGGATTGCGGTTGTACTTGTGTTGTGGCTATTCAAAGGAATAGTGAAAAGACTTGGCAGACTTGTGTTTAGGTGCTCACCATAGGCTATGATTCGGTTATCAATCATTTGTAACGTGAGTGGATGTTTGTGTCTGCCTGCTTATCTTGTCTGATTCTGTGTTTTATATGCGTGAGCTAATCTTAGTCGGCCAATGATGCTTACTCTACGTCTGTGTACTGATACTACCTTGATGCACCCTTTTCTGAGTGCAGATTGTGAGGCAAGACCTTCATCAAGACCTCATTTCTAGCCTTGAGGCTATTTGACCGAGATTCTGAGGGTGAGCCATCTTCCAGCCTGCATCCGTGGACTCTTATCTTCTATTATCTACTATTCTACCCATTAGACAATATTTATTTAGTTTTCATATAGATGTACTATTTCTAGACATGGTTTGAGTAGATGTTCTTGCATTAGTGACTTCACGTCCTTGGGTTGTACTATGACTAGTATTTCCGAACTTATTATTATTTATGGCATTGACTTAGACTATCTATTTTTGATCTTGTGATTTATGTTATTTTGGAAATATAATAAGTAATTGATTAAGGGGATGGTTCGCCCACTAGGGGGGTTAGTGTGGGTGCCATCACGACTATGCTAGTTGGGTCGTGACACATCTATACTTAGCAAATTACGCAAGAAAGAAAATAAATTGTCCACACATAATCACACATGCAAAGTCATATCTTCAGTTAATATATCCGTGTGTATCACAATGTATATTACTAAAACATGCCCAAATAAATTCAATGGAAACAAGAAGGCATGATAGAAAGACCATAAAGCTTAAAGAAACGAATAAAGGCCCATGTGAGGGAGATAGGCAAGGCAAGGCCCAAGTCAATTATTATTCATGAGTGCAACATGATATACCTAGGTATACACGATATACAATTCCAATATATACTGGCGAATATATGTAGATCATGTTCATTGTATACCCGGTATATTTGCTCACAAACATCAAAAGAGAAGAGAAGGAAAAAGGAGAAACAATGGGAAACAAGCAAGGCATAACATTCATTTTTTAGTAGACTTAACACAGATGGCTATGCACATATACAAGGGATATCTACCAACATATATACTACACATTCTCTACTTAGAGAAACTAATAATGCTTATGAAGGAGGAATGACACACAGCAAACTGATCAATTTAGAGGAAGAAAAGGGCATTCATATTAGCAGGGCAAATGTACGTATGCATGATATCATTTCTTTCAAAATAGAATCAGTATACATATCATTCAGCATGCTTAGAAGCTTTAGACAAGAATGGGGAAAGAGGAGAAAGGGTGACCATTCTAACTTTCATATTTAAAAACCTTTGATAGATTTTTGAATGTCTATGAGGAGCCTCTTGCAAACATGGACATAACTCAATAAGATAGGACTTTGATTAGGCTATCACAAATAGATAACAACACCAAAGACTATTAAATCATAGTATGGGACAACCTAGATAGGATGCAAGATCATTATATTGCACAGTTAGACCTAATGTACTTCAAACAGAATTCCAACTTCATTTACACATCATTTTACATAGTTTTCCTCTTTTTAAACTTTCAAGCACCAAAAAGGTCCCATGGCACTGTAAATGCATAGGCAGGAACCCCAGCAGCCTAAGATAGGTAGTACTAGACTGAGTGGGAACTCAAAGTCTTTCCTAAACCCTCCTTAGCCCTAGGTAACTCACTCCTCGTGTCTTTACAAACCAAGTGACAACCTCTTAAGCCCCTTTTACATGTTAGTGATCAGGCATCATTTCATTTCTATATAAATGAGATTTACCAACCTAATCTATCATGCACAAGTCTAATTTATCTTCCATTATATCCTAAGAATTTCAAACTACCAACTTCATTCCAACAAACAGGACAGTGCAATCTAGCCATACCAAAAAACTTCTTGAGTCTAAATGCTTACATGAAAATCAGACAGATATGTAAGACTGGGAATTCAACAATTGTTCAACAAAATACAGCCATCAAATGATGATTAAATGGTTCCAACACATAGTCATTTTTTTAATAGAAAAAAGGGGAAAACCATTCATGAATAGGCATATCACAACCATACATAGGATAATGCAAGTAATGGATTCGTACTCAAAACAGACTCCTTAACAAAGCTAATGTCACCAAATTCATGGAAAGATCATTCTCATCATAAGTAAACACTTTGGAAGACATAGTATGGTTACATTTGGCACTTCATTAGTCTTTATTAACTAATTCTTCAACCATTTAGACAGAACATCCCTCATCAGGTTAGATTTCAATGACACACACATAGAAACAGCAGGTAAACTCAACATAACTCAGACTTTACTTGATAAAGGCATGAGAATATTAATTTAGTTTCATTACAAGATATGCTATTTTTTAAACAAGATTGGACCAACCAAACAAATCATGTGTAGACATGGGGGTTCAATTTGACCTTTATATAACAGAAGTAACAAATATAGTTTGAACCAAACATGTCTACACCAAGCAATTGAACATGCCATACTGATTTCAAACTTAATGAGCATAGAGATATCGGGTCAAAACACTTAGGATAATACACATCTAAACTAATAGGCCAATTGCAGTACGCTTAAACAAACACCTACATAGATAAATGACTAAACTAAACACTAAACACTAATAATCCTACACTAATCATACAAGAACAGGAACTTAAACACATAACCAATTACAAATAACTAAAATGATTAAAAACAACTGAAAGGTGAGACATTTACCTTTTTCAAGTGCAGCCTTGATTGAGATTTGCAGTTGAGATCCTTGCTCCTCCTCGAAACTCAGCCACAAACAAGAAATGAATTAAAATTTTAGACTTAAACCTAATTAATTAAAGGTTTCAGTAAAATTGCTAGATCCCTAGTTAAATTAGGTATTTTTGCTCAGATTTAAGACTTTTGTGGTGTGTATATTGATCAGTGTGTGTTGAAACAGTGAGATATGGGGTTCTTTATATAGAACCCCAAATCTGAAGACTTGAACCCTAATTTCGATGTGGGACTAAGGGTTTTGGGGATAATTCTCTTAAATTCCCTCTCAAACTAGTAGCAACCAATGAAATCTAGTATTCAAATTCGTATAGAAACAAAACTCATTAAGAGATCGTACTCATTTTGAACTTAAAACACAGAAAAGCAAAGGAAAAAAAAAGGCTATACCTTTTTTGATTGTCGCATGGTGGAGTAAGAGAGGTAAGCATTAATTACTTTCCCCAAATGGTTGAATCACAACTGCATAAAGCGATCGTACGCTGAGGCCTTGCTATTTTTGGCATCAAAGACGACGAAGAGAGAGAAAAACTCCTCCGGGCGGCTAGGGTTTAGTGTGGAAACCTTCTTCTTCAACAAATGAAGAGAGATAGGGTCCGTTTGGTGTGATCTGTGTGTATATGTTTGTCTAGAGAGGCGATTGGGCCGGATCAAGTCCATTTGGAATGGGCCCGATCATTTAAAAGGAGAAAAGGAAGGGGCCCATTTTATATATATGTATACATGGTATACATATATATACACGTATGTATATGTATATTCGTTTATACATATGTATATGGAAGGGGAAAATATGCAATTTTAACAAAAGGCTGAAAATATAAAAGTGACAATATAAACATTTAACTTCTGGCCACATTAGAGCTAATTAACCAATTAATTCTTTAAAACACGCCCACAACTAATTATTGCAATTATAACCCTAATTGACTTTAATCATGCAATTGGCTATTTTAAAAGTAGCCATAATTAACACATACTCCCTCCGTTTCAATTTATGTGAACCTATTTTCTTATTAGTCCGTCCCAAAAAGATGACCTCTTTCTTTATTTGGAAACAATTTACTTTTATGCAATGATTTATAGCCACACAAAATATATGTGACTCATTTAACACCACAAGTTTAAAAGTCTTCTCTACTTTTTTAAACTCCGTGTCCAGTCAAATGGATTCACATAAATTGAAACGGAGGGAGTAGCAATTACTTGACTATTTCAATTATAACCACAATTAACTAAATGTAGTCAATTTTGAAAATAAATGCAAATGTAGTCATGCGAATTATAAAATTGAGATGCAAATTGATTATCTTATCTAATTAACCAATTTTCTTGAATTAACAGAGTAAAATACTTGTCAATTTGATATTTAATAATTTAAACAATTAATTTAATAATTGTTTTGAATTAATTTGGATTAATTTTGACAAATGCCTTTAATATTTATGGAATATATGCAAAAATATTTAAAATGACCTACAATATCTATTTGAAACTACTTCGCCAAATGAAATGGCAAAATGCTGTTGAAATAATTTTGATTTGTAAAACACATATTTCACTCCGTTTGAGATTCAAGAACTCTGAATAATTAAATAAGACTATTGGAGGGCTAAAATTAGGTGTCAACAATCGGCGAACTCGTTTTGAGCCTTCGGTGTATGCTTGAATCGATCTTCTTGAACTTTTTACACAACTTCTGTGCAAGGTATACATATGGCAAAATCTTGGCATTCTTTATGGCCCATTCGCCTTGCACTTGGTGAATCAATAGATTAGAATAGCCTATGACCAATAACTCGTGAATGTCCATACTCAAATCCATTCTGAGGCCCAAGATGCAGGCCTCGTATTCCGCCATGGTATTGGTGGATCGAAAATTAAGTTTTGCGGCCATCAGATAATGTTGCCCGATTTCTAATACCAAGACTGCTCTGATTCCTGAACCTTTGTAATTGACTGCACCATGAAAAAATAACCTCCATCCTGAATAAGGCTCAGCCATGTCTTCTTCTATTATCATCACTTCTTCGTTTGGGAAGTAGGTTTGAAGTGGTTCGAAATCTTCATCAATCGGGCTTTCTGCCAGTAAGTCAGCCAATGCTTGTCCCTTGACGACCTTTTATGCTATATATGTGATGTCAGATTCACTCAATAGCATTTCGCATTTGGCCAATTTCCCTATAGGCATGGGTTGGCGAAAGATGTACTTCAGTGGATCCACTTGGATATGAGATGAGTGGTGTATAATGACAAGTAATGCCTCAGTTTTTGGGCCACCCATGTCAAATCACAGCATGTTTTCTCTACCAAAGTGTACCTCGCTTCTCAGGCAGTGAAACTCTTGCTGTGTAGTAAATTGCCTGTTCCTTTTTGCTGGCTTCGTCGTGTGGTCCTAACATGCATCCAAAGGCATTATCCGATACCGACAGGTATAGCTATAACAGGCTCCTAGGCCTAAGGGGTATCAAGGCCGCTGGGTTGGATAAGTATTTCTTGATGGTGTCAAATGCTTTCTAACACTCTTCAGTCAATTCTGTTGGTGCATCTTGCTTTAACACTTTGAGTATTGACTCTATAACGACGGTGGATTGGGCTATGAACCGCCCAACGTAATTCAGTCTTCCCAGGAAACTCATGACCTCTTTCTTAGTCTTTGGAGGTGGCAGCTCTTGGATGGCTTTGATCTTTGATGGGTCTAGTTCTATGCCCCTTCGGCTGACTATGAATCCTAATAGTTTTCCGGTAGGTACTCCAAATGTAGATTTGGCCGGGTTTAGCTTCAGACTGAATTTCCTGAGTAGATTTGGCCGGGTTTACCTTCAGACTGAATTTCCTGAGTCTGTCAAAGAACTTATGCAAATGTATAGTATGATCTAAGCTTTCTCTTGATTTGATAATGACATCGTTCATGTATAATTCAATTTCCTTATGGATCATGTCATGAAAGATGGTGGTCATAGCCCTCATGTAATTGGCGCCGGGGTTCTTGAGGCTGAACGGCATTACTCTATAGTGGTATACTCCCCATGGAGTAATGAAGACTGTTTTTTCGGCACCCTCTTTGCTCATCAAAATTTGATGGTATCATGCAAAGCAATCCATGAATGATTGTAACTTGTGTTTTGTGCAGTTATCAATGAGTATGTGGATGTTTGGGAGTGAAAAGTTATCCTTGGGACTAGCTCGTTAAGATCACAATAATTCACACAAATTCAGATATTTTCGTCTTTCATAGGTATCGGCACTATGTTGGCCAACCACTTTGGGTATGAAGTTACATCCACTACTCCAAACTAAATTTGTTTTTCCACTTCATCCTTGATACGGATACTAAGATATGGCTTGAACTGCCTGGTTTTCTATTTGGCTAGGGCAAAGCCCGTATTGATGGGTAATCTATGGGACACTATGTCGGTGCTTAACCCAGGCATGTCAGCATATGACCAGGTGAAGATATCCACGCACTCTCTTAGCTAATTTATTAACTCTTCTTTTTGAGGTTCCAAGGACGCACTTATCCTGGTTTCTTTGACTGTTTCATCATCTCCTATATTAATTACTTCTGTTTTATCTAAGTTGGGTTCCTGCTTATTCTCAAACTGTTCAACTTCTTCCACGAGACCCTCGAGTAACATTATTTCCTCGTCGTACTCTTTGTTTTCCTCTTCGCCTATGTCACTTTACTCATTCATTTTGCGACATGTCATGATATATAAGGTTGTTTTATCATTTTTATTGCTAAAAGGGCAAGGCAAAGCAGGGTTAGTAAGTAAAATAAAGAGTTATTTTTCTCATAAGTCGAAGCTTAATTAATTTCAACAAAAGGAAGTACAGACTGTGGTCCTGAATTAGATCAACACTGAGTCATTTCCATTTTTAAAAACATCACGAGGTAATTTAAAAGTGCAAATGGTGAGTAATCGGGCCTCGATCGATTCTCGCCGATTTTAAAGCATAAATTTATCATTTCTGTAACGAAGAGCCAAGAGCGGGGTAGATGTCCAATTGGATAGTTCCTCTCTTGGATCAACATCGCGGATGGTGGGCACTTCAGTGCATTCCTCTAATATTACTAGGCAATCTTCCTCTTAGAATAGCATCCCTAACCCTTCTTCTATGCTTCTGTCGTCAGGAATGGGCATCCGAACTAAGAATGACTGGTAAAAATTCGGGATTGGCTTGCGCAGCTTTGCAGGACTCTTCTTCTTTTTGTTGGCTTCAAAGATCTCGTCATTATTGGGAACATACCCTAAACCAAAACAGAAATTGTCTTGCAGAATTCGGACTGGCTTTGTGATGCTATGTAGGTGCCTTCCTAGACCTCGCCTGGGCTCAAACCTGTTCTGGAGCATGGTTGAGGCAATCATTTTGTAGACTGCAGGCATGGTTACTTGTGTAGAATCATCATTATGGGCAGCCCCCACTAGTTCCACCAGGTGGAAATCTGTTCCCTTTGGAGTTTCTTCGATGACTGGCACTGAGTTGTTTAGGTATTTATGAATACTACCTTCCACATGGATTACGACCTCGTGGCCTTCGCATATTAACTTCATAGCTTGGTGGAGTGAAGATGGCACGGCTCCAGCCATGTGAATCGCGTATTCCCTGGCCAAAGTGCTAATCTAAGGGTTGACAGGGGCAATCAGGGCCTCATTGGCAATGGGCCTCCGCGCCCCGAAGAAACAACGTCAAGAGGCACTTAACCACCAAAGTTGGCGGATCACAATTTCAATATTGATGCAGCGAAGTTCGTGGCGGTAATGTGAACTATGAAGGAAGAAAATTTCCCTGGTGAGATCCGGACAAATACAGATAAAAAGAACACCGGGCTATGGTGCCACTTTCATAGCACACATGGGTATGCAACGGAGGATTGTGCAAACTTAAGGATTGTAGTAGACCAACTGCTACGAGCGGGGCACTTGAAAGAGTACATCAGCAACAGGGAGAATATCACTCTGAATCGAGTTCCAAGACAGAAATGGGATAAGATGCCATGACCAACTCCCACTATCAACATGATTTTCAGAGGCGAGATGATAAACAAAATAACATACACATCGCTCAGAAAATCCAAAGTCTCCATCACAATGACAAGTCGCGCTTGGGAACCTTCCGAAAGTGAAAACATTTCCTTTTTCGACAGCGACATCGACAGTTTGGGACTGGCCTCTTCCCACAATGAAGCCCTGGTAATATCTTTTCAAATCATTAACTCTTTAATTAAACGAGCAATTGTTGATCCATGGAGCTCGATGACCATAATCCAACTGCGGGTCCTGAAGGAGATGGGAGTAGAAGGATCAATCATCTCGGTGACAAAGGTGTTGGAAGGGGTCAACATGTAAAGTGAGTTAACACGAGGGGAATTCAAGCTACCAGTGCACGCTGACAGCATAGAGCAGGATACAACCTTCGATGTCGTGTTTGGAGACATGTCTTACAATGTGATATTAGAAAGTCCATGGATACATTCGATGCGAGCGGTCCCTTCCACTTTTCATCAGAAAGTCAAGTTCCCTACTCCTTGGGGAATCGGGGAAATCAAGAGGGACCAAAATGCTGCTGGGAGATGGAAGTTGCAGCAGTGATGACGGCACAGGAAGGAAAGTCCAAAAAATATCAATCACAATGGTCGAGCTCAAGTATCGAGCACGGAAGAGCAACGAGAAAGGGGACCCTATATCAAGTTATCCCGAAAGGGTTCGTTGTCCCAGTAGATAGAGATCCCGCCGATTCAACGATAGAAGAGCTAGAGCGCGTGGAACTTTTTAAAGAACTTCCCGAAAAGAAGGTACACCTGGGCACGAGCTCAAGAATGGATTTTTAAATTCTTCAAAGGCTAAGTCAAATTGCTTTGTTTAGTCACACCTCGACATAACAGGGATCCCCCCAGAGATAGCCAGGCATCGGTTGAGCTTCGATCCTGAACACCCCCTGTAAGACAACAAAAACGATCGATCTCAGCCGTTAGGGACCAGTTTGTCAAGGAAGAGGTGATGCGGTTTCTCAATATAGGATCAATCCACAGGGTCGAGAGTCTGGATTGGTTGGCCAATGTGGTGGTGGTGCCTAAGAAACTTAACAAGTTTAGGATATGCGTGGATTTCAAGGATTTAAACGAGGCCTGCCCAAAGGATTCCTTCCTATTGTAGCACATCGATCAGACGATTGACGCTACAGTAGGACATGTACTACTCAGCCTCCTGGATGCATATTTTGGTTACAATCAAATTATCTTACACCCGAAGGATCAAGAGAAGACCTTGTTTATGACCAATCACGGTAATTTCTGTTATAACGTAATGCCTTTCGGTCTTAAAAATGCAGGTGCGACATACCAAAGGTTGGTGAACAAAATGTTCAAAAGACAGATCGGCAAGACCATGGATTTCTATATAGATGACATGCTAGTTAAATCTCGGAGAGCGGAAGACCCTTTATCCGCCTTGCAAATGACCTTTGACATCCTCCGTCAGCATGGCATGAAATTAAACCCGAAGAAATGCGCCTTGTGGTCAAGTTAGGGATATTCTTGGGTTTCTTAGTTTCCAGTCGGGGCATCAAGAGACAAAGTCAAGGCTATTCAGAACTCCCGACACGTTAGAAAACGTCAAACAATGCAAAGGCTAACAGGAAGAGTCACAGCCTTGGGAAGGTTCGAGTCCCGATCTTCGGATCGGTGCCATGAGTTTTCCGTCCGATGAAAAAGATAAATGAAAGCGTGGACAAAGGAGTGCCACTAAAGCCTGAAGTACCTCAAAGAATACCTATCTGAACCTCATGTAATCGCAAAACCCAAAGAAGGGGAGCGTCTGTTCACATACTTGATGGTTTTGGTAGTATCAGTCAGTGTTGCGCTGGCACGGGAAGCCGACGGAGATTTTCTCCCCGTCTACTGTGCAAGTAAAACAATGAGGAGAGCAAAATTGAGATATCTGGCTCTAGAAAAATTGGCCCTGGCCTTGGTTAATACTACCAGAAAGCTCCGCCCATACTTTCAATGCCATTCTATAACAGTGGTTACAACAGCCTTGTTGCAAGCAGTGATACGGGGAGAGAGCCTCATGAGTCGGATATCCAAATAGGCCATCGATATAAGTGAGTACAATCTGGCATACCAGCAGCGCACGTCAACACATGAGAAGGGGCTGCCAGGATTTTTGGATGACTTCGCTCCCCACCATGCGACCTTAAAAGACACAGGTATGAGTTTCCAACCCATCTCTTCAATTATTTTCCATTAACGCTTAGGTTATAGGACTGGGACTAGCTAAAAGGACAACCGGCCCCAATAGAAAGGGACAGGAATTGAAAAAAATGTGTTGCACTCTTTTCCTTGGCCGAGTTTTTCTCCCCCAAACGATGGGTTTTTGCCAGAAAGGTTTTTAACGAGGCAACAACCGTAAATCATATTACATCTTGCAAAGCCCGATCAACCTGGCCAAGACCTCGTGTCAGCAACCAGAAACTATTTTCATAACCCCCAGGAGCTGTTGATTTTTCTTTTCTCTTTATTATTATGCAAATGAAAGCGGACTTTAAGCCCCACCTGTTTGTGAATAAAAAAGGATCAGGACTCTACTATTGTGCCTCAAAATCTATTGATACGAACACGTCTTTCCGGACACGCAAACATTCGCCTTGAACACACGACACGGCATGCGAGCCTCAGAGCATGAAGGAACCATAAATCTTATGCCAAAAAAGATGAGGTCAAGCCGTCCTCCTCATCAGCGTTGAACAAAGGAGGGCTCTCCTTTATTATGAAACAGATGAATAGTTTATAGTAAAAAAATACGCGGCTGGAAGTAATATGCCCAAATTGGAAAAAGTGATTGTATAAGATATCAAAACAAGAATGTAAAGGAATAAAGCAATCATGACTCCTAAACACATACGTCCAAAACAAAAATGGAGCAAAAATTCTGACAAAGGGATCTTAGGGCGAATGAATTCCCATGGTCAAAAACCTCCCCCTCAAAGGGTCGGATAACCTTACACTCGGTCTACAATCAATATGAACAGAGTAATATGGTAGGCGATAAGGGTTTTATTGTAAAAAGATTTATAAACAACACGCTAAGAACATAAATAAACAGATATGCGCTAATAGTATAGTTACTTGACATGGCCCAAAAACGAGGGCGCCAAAAACCATTGTCAGGATGTTCAAAAGGGCTATAAAAAAAAACCTAACTAAAAAAGCCTAATATCAAAAATAGAACAAAGTCAGGGCGTTAGTAGTATCGACAGGAGGCCTGGATCCATCAACCATGGGAGGGGCAGGAACTTCAGACTCTGGAGGGATAGGAGCAGTCCTGGAAGGGAAATCTTCGATAATGTCTTTCTCGGGACCAGTTCTCTCACCATCCATAGGGACTTTCTCCTCAACACCCTCAGGGATCTCTTCTTCATCCGTCTCCTCCGAAGACCATCCTTCGGACGTCGAAGCAGGATCATCGATCGGAGGCTGAACAGGTAAAGCCTTGGCAGTCATTTCCTCCACGGTCAGTGCTACAACAATCTGGGGCATTAATATCAACGATCATATCCCGACCCTCTTCAAGAGCAAGCCGGCAGGCTCGATACATTGCATAGGGTTTCTGCAGAGCAAACTGTTTTCTCAGATCTTGCATACGGGTATCAATATTAGAGTAGCTCAGCCAGCACTCCTCGACCTTGCTCCGAAGGGCGGCATTAGAATCAGAAAGGCGCTGATTGGCCTCAACTTTTTCTTGATTCCTGGGTCATCTAGACCTGAAGCCTCTCCTCAAAGGTGGCTCAGGCCTCTTCCGCGGCAGACTTTTCTTTCTTGCATACCTCCAGCTCATACTCCAAAATCTAAACCCTCTCAGTTAAGTCAGTTTCCCTCTGCAGAATGTTAGCGTAATGTTCTTGATGAGCCTCCCACTCTTTTCGCAGCTCCGCGAGATAAGAATTAAATTTAGCAGCCTCCTCGCTGTGAATCTTCCTGACCTGCTCCGACATGGCCAGCTTTTCCTGTAGCTCCACTAAGGACATCAACTTTACCTCCAGGGCAGGGAGGCGCTCTTACAACTTATGGTATTCTTCCCACTTTTTCATCTCCTAGGCGAGTTTGCATTGGAGACCCTTTGCCTTGAAAAGTTGGGCCTAAAAACACAAAAGAAGCATTTCGGTATCAAAAACTGGCGTGCAGTTAAGGCTCAGTAAGGGAAAGAGGAAAGATCTGGAATAAGTACCTGGGCAGCCGCATGAGCCCCAACATTGAGGAGAAAATCTATAGACACAACACTCATCTTTTCCTAATCTCTCTTCGAAGTCAATGGCCTCAAATAACTGGCAACTCCCATCGGCAAAAAGATTGCATTCCTGAGGAACAAATAAGGTAGCTTGCCTGTTAGATGATGGATTGTCAACGAGAGCTGGGAAGGTGTCAACTAAGCCTCTTTTACGAGCCTCTAGGGGATTACCCGACCTCCTGACTGTGCTCAGGCCCCGAAAGGGGACAGTTCGCCTTGTGGCAATCGGAGTAGGGGTCGCCCGGGATAAAGAATGAACGGGCTGAATAGGCGTCAGTCCCAGAGCTTTATTTCCAATATTGGGAGTTTCGAATAGAGGACGACAGGAGGAACCAATCATCGGAGCGACCTCCATTTCTTTGAAAAGGGCCTCTGTGGAATTTCCTGAGGGGCCTTTCCCCTGCAAGTAAGCTTTTGAGAAGGGTCGACATCTTCCTCACTGGAGTCTGTCTCCAGATCAATGGGCTTCTGAGGAGTAGCAGACTTTCCTAGGATTGGCCCTCAGTTACTTTGATCGGGGGTATCCAGTTTATTTCTCTTGGACATGGCAGTAGGGCCGGTGGATGACCTCTTCGATGGACCAGAGGCACCCTCCCGAATCTTGGCCTAGCTGGGCTGCTGCTTGAAGAATTTGTTAGGCCGCCACAGCCTGATGATCAGATACGTCTGCCAGGGAACGAATTACAGACCCCTTGGGAAGGCCGTGATTTTTCCTCTACTAATTATTTTTGGTGGAAATTTCCTTCCACACGCGAAGAGCAGGGGTAGAGGAGTCTAGGGTCTTCTGAACCTATCTAGATAAGTCTTCCATGGGCACTAGCCTCTATATCACGGCTGAAAATCTTCACAAAAGAAGAAATTAGCAATAAAGGGAATAATAGTGAATACCAGACGCGGTTAAAGGCTAACTCACGATTTGGGTTCCACTCTTTGGGTATTGGGGGCTCCAGTGGCTTGACTAGATCTGCGGAATGGATAATGACAAATCTCTTTATCCATCTTTAGTCAGAGTCAGAGTCGGTGTTGGAAACCAAGGAGTTCTGACAGCGCTGGGCTAATCGAAAAATCCCGACCCTGAAGATTTTTGGGTATTAAAGATGGATCAGGTGTGAAAGAGTGAAATCCTCTTCCACCTGAGAAGAAAAGCACTGAAGGCACGCTACCATCCTTCAAACCGTCGGCTCGACCTGGGCCAAACATATGTTGTACCGCCGACAGAATTCTAAGATCACAGGGTCTATAATATCGCTCACTCTAAGCGAGAAGGGATAGGTGTAAACAAATGAATGCCCCGGCCGATAAGAGGTGATGTTCTCCCTCTCATGGGGAACGATCACCTTGATGTCCTTCCAACCACAATCCTCTTTGACCTGGCCCAGACTGCCATTGCGAATGAAGGAGCTATACATGTTCACCGGCCATTCTCGGTCGCGGTTAGGAGCGGTGGAGGTGGCACTCTTAGCGAGATCCCTCTCACTGGTCCACTCTTTAGGAATGAACGATTGGGCTTGTTGACCCTCGGAGCTCGAAGAAAGGGCCTTCTTCTTCAACACCTTGCTCAGTGGCGGTCATCGACCCCAATCGGGACCCGATGGATTGGAACGTCTGAGTCACTTTGAATCGTATTTTGAGACCGTGTGGTGGATCCTCTGGCAACGGAAGAATCGAAAGACATGCTGGAAGTTGATTCTGGTTGCAAAGACACTGAAGAAGGTTTTTTTTTTTTATGGAAGGATCGAGAGCAAACTATGGAGCAGAAGAGAGATTTTAAGAGGCGAGAACAGAGAAGTCAAGGGCGAATCGATTTTAAAAAGTGATAAGAGGAATTTGAAATAAGAAGCACAGATTAATGGGCAAGATAAGGAGGAGAAGTAACCCCTTACGTGTGTCAATCACTCCTCGGTAGAAATGAATCGTTTCATCATGATGGAACCCGACCCTAGGATGTTCCTTGAAAGAGAAAGAGACACGTGGGCGATGATGTCTGACGAGCGAGACAGCATTAAATGAGGGGATAAGGTGTGCGGAGAAGGTGAACTATCAAGCCAAAAGCACACAAATTGAGAAACGGTTTGATTACGGAAGATAAGTTAAGATCAGACAGTGAGGATCTTCCACTTCCGGGGCTCATGCTATGAAGAGCTCGAAAAGTGGGGGACTGCCTGTATGGAGGTAAAAGTGCATATGGGCCCGGCCACTAGACCGAATATCTACCACGACCATGGGGCCTATGCAGCTGGTCTCCATTCCCACCATCTCAGGTTATATCTGCAGACCTCAGTCATGTGTCACAGCAGAGAACCACGTTGTGCCCCAGTCATATCACATCACATGAATGTTGGGGTTGAAAATTCTTGCTTTGGTTTATATAAGATAACTTAGGGTAGAAGGAAGGGGAGCCATTCATATTCTAGCTCTCCCCATTTTGTAACCCCATCATTTCTATTTCTTCTCTATGGAACACTTACGGAATCATTGTTTTCTTATCATTTTAGATACCTGAACCGTATCATATTATCTTTGTTGTTTGTTAAGCTATATCACGATCTAAACTACTCCGGACCGGGCTCTCACAAAGATTTCTCGGGATTGGATTCGGCCTACTTGTCTTCAAACCCTAGGAATATAAATCTCTAACTGATTTTTTGGTTAAACCCGATTTCCCCGTAAAACATTTAGGATATTGAAGAATGATTTATATTATAGAAGAACACTATTGAGGAAAAAATCGAAGGACTAACACAATCCAAGGTAACTCTAAGAATAAGGTGAGAATATTCTATCAATATATATCATTGGTTTTTCATTAAGATTTATGGTAGGGCTATTTTTAGGGATGTTAGGAATTGATAATATAACAGCTAATATGTAGAGTTTGAATTTAAGTTTCAAGTTTCAGATATATGCAGTGTACAGTTGATTTCGAATTTAGGATTGCAAGATCCAAGTTAGTTTGTTCTCCTACGGAGTTAAGGTCAGGTATACAATTGTTTAATTTGACAAACATGTAGTAGATCGACTCGTCAGATAAACCTTTGGAGGACCCTGACAACTGCTAATATGAAAGTTGTTCTACTTGACATTTACTAGGCCTAACATCTGCTTTGCAGCAGAGTGTCTCAATCAGTTTATGCAATGTCCTAAAACTTCTCATATGGAAGAAGCTCTCTCACAGTTTTGAGGTATATCCAGCAGACATCAAGTTTAGGAGTTTTTATTTCAGAGCTCAGATAAATTTTGAAGTCTTCAATGATGCAGATTGGGCTACCTGTCTCAATACAAGAAGGTTTGTGACTGGCTATTTGGTGAAGCTTGAGAGCTCTCTGATTTCTTGTAAATCCATGAAATAAACTACTACTAAATTTTATAGAAGTTCAGTAGAGGAAAAGTATAGGAGCCTTGCTTTAGTTGTAGCTCATGAGGTTGTATGGGTGGTTGATCTATTTAAATTGTACATATTCAGTTACCTATCTCAGTTTACTATGGCAACAAATTTGCAATACAAACTGCTGCTAATTCAGTGTTTCATGAGCGCATCAAACGCTTTTGACATCGATTGTTATATTATTAGAGAAAAGATTCAACATGTCACGTTCACTAAAATGAATAAAATCTACTTGTCCTTTACAGACCAGCCAGCAGATCTCCTCACAAAAGAACTTAGCAGAGTGTAATATGCTTATTTGTTACTTAAGAATGAAGAATATCTTCATTACTTCTAGCTTGAAGAGGTTGGGGGTTGTAGAGAATATTAAGTAGTTGTGAGGTTAGTTGTACAGTTAGTGGTGTAACTTAACTAGAGTTAGTAGTTACAAGTAGTTATTTCTATAGTTATATAATTAGATGACAATTGAGCTAATAGCTTATATCTGCTTTCCATAATCCGTTTCTACATCATATTGAAAGTATTAACTTTGAATTTACGCTGCTTAAGCAATTAACAATGGAAGTTAAGAGCTGCCATTGATGAACACAACAGCTTCATTGGCAAGAGAAGATGATTACTTGTAAAGGAAGAAAGAGAATTGTATCGTGTATCATGAATCATTGCAAGTTACAACTTATATAGCCAACTACATTGACTATCACGTGCTATTCTAACAGCATCAATACTAACTAATCTTCTCTTAATGCCAGCTAAGATGCAGATCATTAACTAACTACAGCTGTCATAACCGACTTGCTGATATACTTGTGATATACAGTGTATACATAAACACTGCCTTTGTATACACTCGTATATCATGCAATTTAACAGAAAGAACAGTTATCAGCTCTATGTGGTGGGGGTGGGGCTTACTGGTATTTTTCAAAAAATGTATTCACTACTAAAAAACCTCTATTTTTCCATTGATTTCCCACTGAAAAATGTGCAGTGGCTATTTCCCCCTGAATGTCGGTGGGAAAAACCTAAATAGTAGTGGTTCACACGGAGTAAGTACGAAGTTTCCCACCGTTTCAATGGGAAAAAGTTTCCCACCATGCGTTTTCCCATTGAGTTGGTTCAATGGGAATGAGGTGGGGTCATGTTTTATAGCACAAATTTTCCACTGAATGTAGGTGGGAAAAACCTCTATTTCTAGTAGTGTCTCTACTAGCCAACCGAATATGGGAAAATAAATAATAAATTCACTTATTTTCCACAACCCAACCGAACATGAGAAAATAAGTAGAAATTCAGTTATTTTCAGCAAGAACACATTTTTCAGGAAAACATTTTCCTCCGTATCGAACACGCCCCTAATCTTCATGATTTATGTGTAATTGAGCTGGATTGAGGCAATTTAACACTTTTGTAGGAGTTGCATATTTTCATATCAATTCAGGACCTTAACAATATCGAATTCATTTGAAAGCTTTCCTTTTTCTGTTTTAAGCAATCACTATCTTGCAAAAACTTTACCCTCTTCATTTCGCTCTCCACTATTATACCCCCCTACTTGTCTACTACTTGGACAAGTTTTGTATTGTTCTCCCCCTCCCTATTATTTTTTAGATACATATTAAATGTTTAATCTCCTTGATTTCTCCGTGTGTGTACTTCTTTATATTTTCTTCTCTTCAAATTTTAACTCATTCTTTGTCATGGTGTAGTCGTGTACGACGGTACGAGTGATTTTTATGTCATACATGAGATGATTCTACACCAACCTCACTCAGAGATAAGAGATTCCCTTTCCATAATTTAGAATCTTGAAGAGAACACAAACACGCGAACACGCAGTATCTTAAAATATATAAGGAGAATCAAATTAAAGAAAAGAAGATAGGAACTATTCAGTAGTCGTTGTTGATCTTAGTACAAGAAATATGGGTATGCGTATCGAATAAGAAAATTGGACAAAACTCCAAACAGCTTTATGCTGAAACTTTTATTCTTCTTATTAATATATATGCTCCCTCCGTTTCAATTTTATGTGAAGGTGTTTGACTAGGTACAGAATTTAAGAATGAATAGAAGACTTTTGAAAATCATGGTAATTTGTATGGGTATAAATCATCTCATTAACTATAAAATGAAAGATTAACGTTAAAATGTTAATAAATATAGAAATGTGTCATTTTTTTTAATTGACTAAGAAAGAAAGAGTGTCACATAAATTGAGACGAAGGAAGTATTTAAGATGATGATGTACACGTACTTGCATAATATCTCAAGTGTCATGAATATGAAGACTTAAAGCATCTTCCTTTGAATGAGAAGTAGTAGTTCTTGGTGCTTACTTCAACCGTCTCGTATATTTTTCACTTATCGAGAGTTAATTTAATTAATCTTCGAAATTTAATTAGATTAGATCAACTCAGCATTTTAAATAAAATTTAGATGTGCAAAATCTATGCGAAAAGCACTATAAATTTGAGTTCTTTTTATGTCGATATAATGAAAAAATACATTTCGAACTTTTAGTCATAGTTCATATTAGTTTGAGTCTTAAGAATCGAAAAGTTTCACATAAACTCGATCAGAAAGAGTAAATCATTCAACTGTCTAAATGAAAATGTTTTTACGCATAAGAGCATGCGTTTAAAATGATCATAAGATCATCTAGTATTTACAAAATAATAGTAAAATTGCTTCAAACTGCCCAGCTTATCCCTTCTTAGTAGACTTTTGATAAAAAATTAAAAAAAAAATCCAAAGACGTTTAATCAGTTCGGTTCTGGTTGTTATTTTAAAAAATTTAAATCATATTAATTTTTTGTGTGTAACTAAATATAGACTTTTTCGAGCTGCTTTAATCATATCGATGTAAATTTGATTCAATTTTTGGTATTTTAACAACAAAATAGATTGCACGAATCTCATTTACTGTAGGTCTCATTTGTCATAGTATTAGAGGACAAACATTAATATATCTCGGAAATTATACTATCCTAATTAGAAATTTTCATTAAAGAAAATAAGTACTAGACATTAATATTAAATAATTTTGAAATGCTGGTTGAACATTAAAAAGAGGACAAAAAGTGGTCAGTCCACCTAATTTCACATTAAAATTGATCTACTGGACCAACAATATTTGGCTTACTGGGCTAGTTTTTGGTTGGGTCACATGTACACAGATTTTCATCATTTTTTTGCGCGGATTGCCCTTCTTTTGGGGTGGTCTTTAAATTTTCTTTTTTCATATTTGTGGTCTTTAAATTATGCCCATCATATTGCTGGTCTTTAATTTTTGCCCTTCGCATTTAGCGTTCACGCAGAAATCATGAGGTTCTGAGTTCGGACCCCCGCTCAAGCATAAATTAAAAAAAAAATTACAAGGCATGGTTTGGGTCGCGTATATGCCGGACCCGGCATACACTTCTTAAGGAATTACCAAATTTATGCCGGACCCGGCATACTCATGCCTTATGGGCGGACTTGGCATAAGTATGTCGGGTAAGCATAACTTTGGTAATTCCTTAACAAGTTTATGCGGTGGGGGCATACTTACGGGCAAACTTTTAATGGGCAAACTTTACGGACCGGCCAGATAAACTTGTGAAGGAATTACCAAAGTTATGCGGATCAGCATACTTATGCCAAGTCCCATAAGGCATAAGTATGTCGGTCCGATAACTTTGGTAATTCCTTCACAAGTGTTTGGGGGCATAGCGAAATTTAAACACTCCGCCTTGCTAATTTTTTTTTAAAATTTTGACTGTGTGAGGGTTCGAACCTGGAACCCATGGGTTTTAGCCGAAGGGCAAAATTTAAAGATTTCAAATATGAGGAGCAAAATTTAAAGACCACCCTAAAAGAAGGGCAATTCTGTGAATTGCCCGATTTCCATCTTACCACTCAGATTTTGAAGTAATTACATAGTTTGTTACCAAGAAATTGCACAATTTGTTCTTCAAATGAGCTGATCTTTAATTTTTGACCTTTAGCAATCGTACTTATGCTTAGTGGGAAATACGTTTCTTAAGAGCATGAGGCATAACTTGTGGGATATTATGATGCGAAAATATAAATTTATGCCCCGCGAAAAAGTTGTTTATTATTAGGGACATAAATGTCAATGACCATTATGTAATTTAAACTTAGTTAATGAATTGTTAGATCTATTAATTAATCACAAGAAAACTTTTTGTACTTTTTGGATAATAATACTTTCTCCATTTCAAATTTGTTTGTCTTAGTTTGATTGGATACAGAATTTAAGAAAGTAAAGAAGTTTTTTGAATCTTGTAGTCTTAAACTAAGGATATGTATAATATACTAAAATGTTCTTTAATCATGTGGTCTTAAACATGCCATGTGAGATGTTAAAATTAAAGAGTTGTCAAATTAGAAGAGAATCTTTTTTTAATAGACTAAAACAGAAAAATAAACAAACAAATTGAAACAGATGGAGTAATAAACAGTTATGAACGAAGTAAAAAAATTTACCTTTGGTTTGGACGAATAGTTTCCAAAATTGGGTTAACTACGGCTAAATATAGTTTAATTTAATTCAAACATACCCAGGGAGTTAATGAAGGGTTAGCAGGAATTATTAAGGGAATTCTAAGGGTTAGCAGGAATTGTTAAGGGAATTCTTACTCCTTCATATTGGTTTTGTATCTTCTTCAAAAGCTTTGTGATCCATTTGAATTTGAGACAATATTAGATCTATGTTCCAAAAGAAAGTTAGAAAAGGTTTAATGACCACCTTCTTACTATTTTCTTGTGAAGTGAAATTATCTCAGAGAAAGAGAAAATCCCCCGTTGTTTATACTTTAAATTAAATTAATGAAACTTAATAAAAAAAATAAAAAAAATTGGTTGCCTAGTACAATATAGTGGGGGAGAATTTTAAGTCCTATCACACCCACTTCCAATATGCAAAATACATTACTGGGTCAAACGACAAAATAACAAGTACCTGCTGGTGCTTGTCTTTTGTTGACTGCATACGTACAAACTGAGTGACACATTTTCATGCTCGAGATAATTTTTCATCAAATTGAGTTATATAATTTTATTTGTACAACTTTTGAACTACAGGTTGAATATAGACCATTTTTTCTTCACCCATTTTTAACTCCGTAAATACTATCCAAAAAATAATTCATTATGTTTTTCACCATTAGTTATGACTCAACTTACAGGAAAATTAGCATATTTCTAGCCATTCTGCTCCATTAAGTCATTTTGCCAGGATATTAAAGACTTGCAAATAAGGCCAACAAAAATGTTTTGTATGACTTAAAAATAATTATATGAAACAATGCCTGTGCGACAAAAGTATAGCCAGCTCCTAGCTACTCTGCATAACGAATAAATAATACTGAGAGTTGCCGACGGTTACCATAAAAATTAGTCTAAATATGAATACAAAAGTATTTTTGGAAAGTAATTATATACGTTCGATTAATCAATTCCAAAAGAATTTTTACTAACATTAGAACAGTAATTTGTGTTTAGTCAAGGTTTCAAAAGCACGTCTGAAGAAATGTTATTTCTTTTAAGCTTCTAAAAACAATTTCTGCTACTACTTAAAATCACTTATTTTGTTCTTAAAAACTTAGCCAAACACTTCAACTCTATAAAATACGCATTTTATTTTAAGAAATAAATACTTTTGACTTCTCAGAAATTTGGCCAAATAGACTACTGAACGTATAAATTAAACTGGCCTTACTAGAATTCACATGTAAAATTATCTAACAGCCACAATTGATTGTCTTGGAGGAAAAATGACATAGAGGTCATGTTTGGCTGAAAGGAAACGTCTTATTTGTTATTAAAAGTTGCTGAAATGTTAACTTGTTACGTTCTGTTAGTATCTATATATGTTGAAAAATCAGTAGATAAAATCCAAACACTTCTGATAAATAAAAGTCAACAGGCATTGCCAATGTCTAGTTATTACTCCCTCCGTCTCAATGTGATATATTTTGACTAGGCGCGGAGTTTAAGAAAGAAAGAAAGACTTTTGAAACTTGTGGTCGAAAACAAGTCATAGATATTTATGTTTCTTTGAGTTAATTGATTACATTTCAATTCTAGATTAATTCTTTCTTCCTTCCTATCCTATATTTAAGAATATTGATTTCATTTACATATGTCTAGGTAATTAATTACTTAGGCGTGTGTTTACCCCAACAATCATCTTAATCTTCACTCGCTTTTATTACTTTCCAAAGTTGTTCTAGATATTCATGTGGGGTTGAAGAATCTATATTCAATTTGTCTGAAATTCCCAAAACCGTTTTACATCATATACCACCAATTAGACTTAAAGAGTGACTCAATCGATGCAAAAATTTACTTAAAGTGGGGTTGTGGTTATTACGAGACAACGAGAATTAAAGCAAGGATAACGAAAAAGAAGAACACACATAATTTTAACATGGAAATTTTCAAGGGGAAGAAAACCACAGTCGCCACCAAACTCTTGTTAATCTCAATGAAAGATGTATTTACAGGATACATAATTATCTTTAAAAAGCAATGTATATATAAACTGCGAAAGACCCTAAACTAAGTAGAAATCGGATGTCCTACAAGCTATAGGAAATAGACTATTTTCGAAAAATTCAGCGCCAAAACTCATGGGCCTACTGCAGGGGGCCACCCTCTGCATTCCCGAAATCGATCAGGCCTACAAACATGCAGTGATGTCCATATTGGTATGGGCCCTTCTCTATAAAGCCCACTGTCGTGGCATAATTTCCCTCATGCCACCCTTTCGCTATATGTCCTAATTAATTTATAAAAGTTTAAGTTTGGTGCACTGTCAGTGTACAAATTTTTTTACGCCATCACGTAATTTAAAGGTAAATACAGTAACTTTCTTACCCTAATAAAATTGCAAATTACGTAAGAATAAATAACATTAAAAGGAAGTTGAATCCTACTAGTACTCTTACCAAAATTATTTCCTTATTTTACGGATATCCAAATTATTTCCCTTCCAAACACTGTTTACAATTTATATTTTTTCATGGAGTTTTGTCAAGATTATTACTGAAGCAATTGTTTTAACTTTTTAAATCATGGTAATTGTAACAAATAGTACTTCAACGCATCATGTACTGTGAACCTTGGGAGCTTCTCCTTGTCTATCGATAATAGTCCTTATGCATTTTCTAACAATATTCAGATTCTTTTTTTCATTTACAAGCATCTATTATGAAATGTCATCATTCTGTCCACTGTGCACAATGCCTCCCCATGCTCTTTAGGTTGTTTGGATGGAATATAAGGAATTAGATTTTGTTAAAATTGATTACTTTAACAACGAAATGCTAAATTTTCAAGTTAAAGAAGAGATGCTTTTGATGCAATTCAAAATTGAATCAGCAATCAAAAGTCATCCTACGATAAAAGACTTATATGAATACGAAGGGAGTTTGGAGTTGAGGTTTACCGAGGTAAAAGAAACAAAGAGAGAATAAAGATCGACTACTTGAAGACGGAGGATTTGAAGGAAACTAAAGGGACAAAGTGGGAGAGAAAAATTAGTGCCTAATTTTTTTGTAAACAAAAAGAATATATGAAAAAATTGCTAACCTGCTATAGCAGGTCAATGTTACCTGATAGTGTAAAAAATTGGTACACTGAAGGTGCACCAAACATAAACTCAATTTGTAATTTTTGATATTTGAGAACTTTTTAAAATAAAAATGTTTTGGATACTAATACGCTCTTCTAAGTTCAAGTTCCATAAATAAATGGGCAAAAAATCAAATATGAAACGATAAAACCAATTGTATAAGCAAAAAATAATTTTCAAAAATTTGATTCACTACTTTTTATAAATCGAACTTAGCTACTTTACTTTAATACTACACTACTTAAGGAACATACTTCAAGTTCGATGTTGCATTCGCTTCAGTATGCTATTGTTTATCCGATTTTACTTTTTTTTTTTTTTTTTTATCACTATCTATATTAACGGCTGATCTTGAATAGGCACAATGGATTTGGCAGAACTCACAATGTCTAGCTCGAACCCTATATGTCCGTGTTCAAAAGTAAAGACTAGCTGTATATGCACAATTATAGGAATGCTAAATAGGCAGGTTAGGCTGAATTTGAATGAATTAAAATTAGTTGAGTTAATAAATGAGCGAGTTATTGATTTATTCAAAAATTACGTGAGCTGATATGGATTATGTTAAAATTAGCTGAAAAGTGGCTCATAAATCCAACCCATTCAATTCTTACTAAAATTCTAACTTTTTTATTTGTTCTTTTATAATTTTTTAAGTACTTAATAAATTATTTATTTAATGACTATATATAACATATCAAATAAACAGAAGATCTTTTTGAAAATATTTTAACAAAATTTCTCATGTGTCAATTTAAACCACATATTAGCTCAATTTTGAAATGAGCTGAACTGAACAGGTCAAAATGGAAATGAACCAAACTTAGACGGATTTAGCAAGTTATATTTTCATGGACAAATTTTAGGCATTAAATCGTGTATTCGTCACTGTTCAATAATAAAGAACATCATTTATGTAGCATCGTGTTGTGTCAAATTCCTGCAGCTTTAGCCATCATATGTTCATAGGAATAATAGGATGCAAGAGACCTTATTTAGCCGAGAACATGCCACATGCCCTGAGTTCATTTGTATAACTTGGGCAGACTCTTTAATTTGTCTAATACTCCCTCTGTCCATTTTTACTTATACATTCTATTAAAAATAAATGTTTATTTTTAGTTGGCCATTTTGAAAATTCAAAAGATTATTTACCTTTTTGTTCCTGTTTTACCCTTATTATAATCAGTCTTGTATAATAATTGCATCTGAGTGTTTTGCTCGATTAGAAGGTTTTGGCACATGTCTCCCTTCTTGTATAACCTTTTGGAATAAACAAGGCAGGGGTTAAAGTCAAACCCCCCAACGCAGGCTTACACCTGATTGGTTGAAAATTACATCAAAAAAAGAAAGCCATATTATAGTTGTTGGGTTTGAAACTCTAAGGAATTGTTAGTGGCCATACAACTTTTAAAGTATGTTTGATTGATTTCAATTGTATAGATGAATTATAATAATAAGGGGTGACATAGTAAAATTATCATTTTATTTATTGTTTCTTAAAGAGTCTGCCAAGTCAAATATGAACAAGTAAAAATAGACGGAGGAAATATCAAATTGGGATAATAGCACTTTTCATCTGTCAATTAAGTAGGCATTTGGCGGTGAAAACTAAATATTTTTCACTTTATTTGGAATTTTGGAGTTGGAGATGAAGTTGTGTTTGGTTATAGTTTTTGCAAATAATATTTGGTTGTTCCAATATATTGAAAGTGAAAATAAAGTTTTAGTTGTTTTCCAAATTCCAATTATATTTGGAATTTTCATGACCAAACGCTGATTTTTAAATAAAGTGAAATAATCTTTCTGAAAAAAGATGAAAAATTCTCATGGCCAAACGGGCAAAGTAATTTTCACTATCTAATATTTACAGTTACTTTTAGTCGGTTGACTCAAATAAAGTTCACATGAGTTGTTGGGACATTTATCCATGTATTTTTATATTGGTACATATATATTGTGAGACAAAAGCAGCAGTTTGTCACGTTAAGTTAGAAGAAAACATTTGCTCTTAAACGTGTTGTGTTCGTGCCCCAAAATCCATATTTTAACATATTTCCTCTTAAATTCATTTGACTCTGGAAAGACTTTGTGTGTAAACACATTTTCTTTTTGGTCTTTGTGTAAACACATTATTATAATCAATATAGAGCAAAACACATATGATCTTGTTATGAAAAAAAGAGTCACGTGATCGATGTCGGTTTAATCAATACTAGCGTCAAAAACCTGACCAAAACAATTCACAGACCATATGGCTACAGTGGTAGATTTGGCTTATGACATTAAATTTCTGAGGTGGGTCTGTTATGTTTCTTGAGGACATTCCTTGTTGGAGTGCCATTTGTCACGTGACAGGCGGCGTCAACTATGTTGCTGGGACCGGGATGTGCAGATATATCAGATTTAGATGTGAATTTTTAAGAGATCAAGATTCATCACCACATAAATTTTGGGATTCGGGCGTATAGATTCGAATGTGGATGGATGCAAAGACATTTTTATACAAAAGATAATGGAGGATAAAAGTGCTCTATTTCCGATAGTAAAAGAGTAATTTTGGGCATTTTTACACTCTGTATATGCTATTTTTAAATCAACGAACAAAAAATTTGGTAAAATAATCTCACCATTACAATCTGTACATTATTAATTCCTGTATAATAACTTGTTTTTGAACCAAACGACCCCTCAATCATTTATGAAGTAATCACAAATAAATTTCAATGTAAAGTATATTACTCTTTTTATCCTAATTTATGTGATGCATTTTCATTTTTAGTAAGTCAAAAAAGAATGTGATATCCTTTTATATATTTAAAAATAATATAATAATAAACTTTCTTTTTTAGAGTAAAAGACAAAATTTAAAGTTTCATAAATATCTATAACTTATTTTATAAGACCACAAGTTTTTAAATAAATTTCTTTAAATTTTGGTCTAATCATAACACTCCAACACATGTATTGAGACGAAAGGACCAATAGTCAACGTAGTAAACATGGTGACTCACCTAATTATGATTGTAAAATATTTTTATATTATGAATACATATAATTAAATCCAAAGTAGAAAGAGATAATCTTTGTAGCCAAGAAATGTTGAGTTTCACTAGTAAGTGGTAATCCTGGATTATTGGAGCATTTAGAACATCATCTTATTTTCACCGCAGCTCCTGAAATTAGTTTTAATTGTACAAACCAAGCAAGGAATGACAATGCATTTATAAATATAAAAATACCAATCAAATATAGAGAAGAATAGCTCTATTATACGGATAGTCGTTTGGTTCATGGGATAAGATGGATATTCGGGATTAAGTTTGGGATAAAATATATATTCCGTATCGTTGAATGTATTCGCTTTGGTGATGGATGAATTGACGCGTTATATCCAAGGTGAGATGCCATGGTGTATGTAATTTGCGGATGACATAGTAATAATCGACGATATTCGCGGTGGAGTTAACGCTAGGCTGGAGGTTTGGAGACAGACTCTGGAGTCTAAGTGGTTCAGGTTGAGTAGGACCGAAACGGAATACTTGAAGTGCAAGTTCAATAATGTAGCACAGGAGACTAGGGTGGAAGTGAGGCTTGATTCACGTTGTGCCGTCCCCAAGAGAGGATGTCTCAAGTATCTTGGGTCTTTAATTTAAGGAAACTGGGAGATCGATGGCGATGTCACACATTATATTGGTGCAGGGTGGACGAAATGGAGGCTCGCCTTCGGAGTCTTGTGTGACAAGAATGTCTTTCCAAAGTTTAAAGGTAAGTTCTACAGAGTGGTGGTTAGACCGACTATGTTGTATGGGGCGAAGTGCTGACCAGTTAAGAACTCCCATGTTCAGAAGATGAAAGTAGCGGAGATGAGGATGTTAAGGTGGACGTGCGGGCATACTAGGAGAGAGATAAACTTAGGAATGGGGATATTCGGGACAATACTGGGGTGGCTTATGTGGTAGACTAGATGAGAGAAGCGAGAATAAGATGGTTCGGGCATATGAAGAGGAGAGATACGGATGCCCCAGTGAGGAGTTGTGAGAGGTTGGCTACGGGGAGCTTCAAGCGAAGTAGAGGTAGGCCGAAGAAGAATTGGAGGGAAATGATTAAACAGGACATGGCGCAGCTCCATGACATGTCTGAGGACATGACCTTAGATAGGAAGTTATGGAGGCAGGGATTAGGGTAGCAGGTAGTTTAGCGTCGTCTCGTTGTCACACAAGACAGGTTTATCCTAGCACGCCAGTAGTATTAGCATTATTCTCATAGTTTTTGGTCCCTTGATTTCTGCTACTGCTTGTTGTTTATTGTACTTCAGTTATCGCTTTATTCTATTGTGGTTACTATTCCATTTCTCTATATGCTTTATATTGCTTCTCCTTTTATTTAAGATATCGTCGTTCCTTCTATTTTCTTCTTTTAAATCTGTATTGATATGCGTTACTTGCGCTGAGGGTCTTTTGGAAACAACCTCTCTACCTCAATGAGGTAGGGGTAAGGTCTACGTACGCTCTACCTTTCCCAGACCCCACTTGTGGGGTTACACCGGGTATGTCATTTTTGTTGTTGTATGGTTGAAGGTATATTATCCAGAGGTAAATTATACCTTCAACCAAACAAAATATAAATTTTGTCCCAAACTTAATCCTGGATATCCCATTTTATCCGATCAAACTAGGTATTATTGTATCCCACCTCACAGGTGGGACAAATTAGTCAAGGGATTATAATTCCGGGATAACTTAGTCCATAAACCAAATGACACCTCAGTTTTTTCTATCATTGATTTGGGATGAAATCGGGGGTAGATGGATTCTAATAGCTTGGTTAGTCAAGCTTTTAAAATATACTTATTTATGAAAAATGCTTTTTGTTAGAAGTGCTTTTCGAAAAACTAATAATTTAGAGAGTAGCAGTTTCCGTTTTACTAATAAATTATATTTGAAAGTACCTTTATCAATATTAGAATAAAAAATTGTGTTTGACCAATATTCCATCCTATGTAACAACTTATGCATATCTAAGATGAACTCATACGCGTCCTCTCTAAAAGTACCTGAGAACCTCAGCGGCTCCAACTTCCTAAACCTCCCAACTAGGTCCTGATCAGTCAAGGTCATAACAGAGCCCACCACTAGTCTAAGATCATCCCCCGGGGCTGGCACTGTATTAACTCGGAGAGCCATAGTTGCAGGTGGGTGTGCTATACGAGTAAGTATCTGCTCAGGGGTCTGCGCCCCAACTCTAGTCTGCGAACCTCCACCCGGAGTAGTAACACTAGCGGCAGCCTGCTGGGCATCTAGATGGAGTAGAACACAGGCCATAGTATCCTGCATAGTCTGCTCTAAAGTGATCTCGGCCTGTGCCCGTGCTGGGTCCACATCATCCTTGGCGGCCTGGCCTCGATCCTACTGATCCTCAGGCTCTGGAGACGAAGACCTCTCATGCTGCTGCCCTACCCCTAGCTGGGGTAGCCCTGCGGCCTCTAGCTCTATCGCGGCCTCTGGCTGTCGCTCACCCTCTGGTGCCAACCGTAGTTGCCAGCTCTGGCACCTGGTCTCGGGCTATCGTAGTTCGAGTCCTCACCATCTCTGAAGGAGAAGGGATAAGAGTCAGATACCAATTCGATTGTTCCAGATAAAAATTAGCATAAAGTAGCACGATAGAAGGAAAGAAAGTGAAGTTTCCTGAATATCATATAGAATCTCGCAGATAAGGACGGAGCTTATCGTACCGATCCACGAGACTCTACTAGACATGCTCTTGTATTATAGACCGGGTAACCTAGGGCTCTGATACCAACTTATCACGACCCAATTTAGCTAAGTTGCACGGGTACCTACCTTTCCCACCTTGGTAGGCGAACCCTTATCCCAATAATTGCCAAGTAATAAATTAACTATTAAACAAGCGGAAGAGATAAGAATCACGTAAATCGGACGATAATCATATAGAAATGTGCAGAAATAAATAAATACATCAAATCCACCCAGAGTCTGGTCTAACCATACAAAAGCCTCTAACTAGATACTACAAGTCTGAAAGTAACAAAATACATCAAGTCTGAATATGTCTCGAAATATGAAATAAGACATAGATAAGGAAGAATCTCTAAGGCGGCGGACGTCCTCGTGCTCACCCTGTAAGACTCTCGGCAGCAACTCTCACACCGCAATCAGCCACAAGAATCAGAGGTCGATCCTAACTGGAACCAGACTCTGGGGGGATTTGATGTACTTTCTTATTTCTGTACATTTCAATATGATTATCGCCAGATTTACGTGATTCTTATCTCTTCCGCTTGTTTTAGTTAATTTATGACTTGGCAATTGTTGGGATAAGGGTACTCCTATCGAGGTGGGAAAGGTATGTGCCCGCGCGACTTAGCTAAATTGAGTCGTGACAGAATCGAGAGAAAGAAACATAAAAATAGTAACCGTTGTGAAATCGAAATAGCACAATTATGAACTGACAATAATTCAAAGCCAAACTTCCATGCCAAAAAAGAAAATCATAATATTGCCTAAATTGGTACACTCCAATATTAGCATAGCATTAACTTCAGGAAGTTGGTAATAATCCAAATAACCATGATTTATCTATTTGAAAATAGTAAAGCTTACACCTTTCGCTAGATATTTTCTAAATCGAAGTAATTCCATCAATTTCTTATCTTTTTTAAATGATATAACAGGAAAATAAGAAACCAGATATTGTACAAAAATTGAGACCAAAACTCAATAATCTGAACAAACCAAATCACAATTTGAACGAAAAAAAAAAAACGAAGATGAAGAAGAAGGAACATGAAGAAATCAGAAGCCCATACACACAAAGTTATCCAGTAATAGATTTCTCCTTAGCTATGGCAACAATTTCTCCTTCTATCAACGGGAAAGGTTCTATAGTTCAAAGAGTCGACCTAAGTGATTTTACATTTCAGCAAGGAAGACATGCAAAATAAATCCAAAAAAAGACATGAGCGAATAGAGAGGATTACCTAGAATTGAATTAGGGCTCTGTGAGACTTGATCGAGCAGCGATTTTTGGAGTTCTTGTGTGAGTTAGAGTCAAAGCAGTCGATGACGAAATGCCAAAGTGTCGGAGAAGAACACTTGAGATTTTGGGAGAAGAACCAGTGATTCTCTCTATACATTTAGTGATTCTCTCTATACATTTTATCTCAATCTCAATCACTTAGATTTCATCACAACGATTTTTGAATTTTGGAAATTACGGTTCTGGATGAAGTGTGATGATTTTTTAGAGTTCGAAGTGTTGGGATGCTCTCTTTTAACATTTTATGATTTTTGGTTAAAAGAAAAAATAAAGTTGTATCTGTTTTTCCCAATTTAATGAAACTATAGGAAAGTTTAGAGGGAATTTAAATCATTCCCATAGAAATGAATCGTTACCACAAACAATCTACTGCAACAGCAAAAGAAAACCGTCCCATTAGGGAACTCTATGGCAACGATTCCTGTACAATTGCAACTGTTTGATCCCTAAAGTGTTTCAATAGCATTATGGACCTTATGCAACAGGTATAACCGTTGCAATAGTTGTGCTATAGCAATATTTATATAACCGTTGCAGAGGCATGCGTTGCTATAGCCCTAATTTTTAGTAGAGTGGGTGGTTGCACAATTCACGAGTTGGGTCATGATAAGTTGGTATCAGAGCCCTAGGTTACCGGTCTTACAAGTACAACAACATGTCTAGTAGTGTCTTGTAGATCAGTTGATGAGCTCCGTACTGTTCTGTAAGAGGCTATGGGACATTTAGTAAACTTCTATCTTCTTCACTCCTTTGGTGCTACTTTATAAAAATTGGTATCTAGTTGGTCTAGATTGGTATATGATTTCACTTCTATTCTCCCACTGATGTTGGGAACACGTTCGCATTTTGTTAATATGTGGCCTGATGTAAAGTCGTGTCGTACAGTATGAGATGTGTTATTCTGATATGGGCGAGTGTCCAAGTCCATTTTCAACCATAATTGTGACTTTCTATTCAGTATAGAAAGGTGGAGTGATAGTACAGAGGACTGATCGATCTCTATGTCTTCAGTGGTGAGTGTTCGGAAGTCTAGGGAGTGAAATTATGGTTTCGCAATAATGTTTTGCTCAAGGTGTGATTGGTATGGGAAAGTTTCGATTTCGTCAAGTTATTATGATAGTTGGGTGGCTCGAGTGTATATATGGCATATCAACGGTTCCGCAATGGCAAAGTATAGATGTCAATATATGGAAAAAAGTGTAAGCGCTGGGAGGATCGTCGGAGTTGACAGGAGGATAGTGATCATGTTATGATGTTGAAGAGAAGTTGAGGATAAGAAGGTGAGGGGCTACTTATGTGTTACAGTGTGAGGAAGTAAGATTTCTTAAGGTATTATGGTAATAGTATTTCATTGTTCTATGGGACGAAGGCGTAAGGGAGAGAATTTGGATGGGTCAATCTCCGCTATATGAAGGGAACGAATGGTATCTGACGTGCTCATCAGGATAAGGTTGCTAGATATGCAAGGGTGGATGTCATATAAGGTTATGAAAAGTTAAGTTGGGCTTCTATATTTCAGAATTGTAGTGATGGAGTAATAGCTAGTGGTTTGAGGGTTCCTTCAGGAAATGACTATCTGTTCTGGGTCAGGTGGCAATGTTACTTGTGTTGAGTGAAACTTAAGGAGATAGGTAGCTGTGATTATTCAATAAGGGGTGTGTTCATATGGTCATGGTGTTTCGAGGTTAGTGATAAAAAAAGGGATCGCTTGAACCACTAGTTGTTGATTTGAGAGTGTTACGATTTTCGATGAAGAGTGGATGTAATGGTTCATAGATGAGTGGTATGATCGATTAAGTTGTAGGCTAATGGGTATAACTTGAGGGCTGGTTAGGGGTAAAGTTTTTATTTCTAAGGAATTATAGAGTGTTGCATCCAGACTTGGATAAGATTTGTTTGCATATTATATAAGGTTAATGCGTGAAGAGTTCTACAATTACTGGTGTCGTGACTTTGTGGAGTTGACCGAATGAGAGGAATAATCAAACTATTGTTAGAGGTGTTCGGGTTTGGCAAAGTAAGGCAAGAGGTGAGTCTTCATAGGCAAGCATCGTTCAAGGACCCTCGAATGAGGAGTCGATCAGTAAGGACATTTGAAGTGGTAGATCAATGATGGTTTTGAGCTAATTCAAGTTGCGAAGAGCATTTTAGAAATTAAGTTAAGGATCAGCAGTACCGGTTGATACAAGAAAAGGCGAGTTCACTATAGAACGTTGGGTATCAATGTTGGGTCAGTAAACTCATGAACCAAGCAAAAAGAAGGTTTCTTCAGTTAATAGATTTTGGCAAGGGCACTTCGATGAAGTTATATTAGTACGTTGGAGAGGATTATGTGTACGGTAATTAAGGATTTTGGATCAGTTCAAGGGTGGTTTGAGGTATTGTATCGACAATAATGTATTCTTGTTTGGATAACCAGAGTTGGTTGGTATTTTTCTAGCAGAGTGGCTTATTGAAGAATTGTATTTGTAGTGTGACGGGTTTAGAGGAGAAATCAATTTTGAAGTCGGGGGAGGTAAGGGAACTCTCAGTTGTTCGAGTGTGTGGCATACTACTGTTTCCAGAATTGACTCAGTTATGTTGTAAGACATATAATATTACGGAACACTCTAGAGTGGGTTTGAGTGACCTTCGATTGGTAGCGGTGATTATGACTTTGAAATGGAATATGGAAAGTGAAGAATTAAGGTAAGGCATAGGTGATCTTGAATCAGACGGAGCAAGGTACATCTTCTGAAAAGGAAAGGACTCGAACTTATAACAATGTGATTACTTGAATCATGTACAGGTTATGGTGACATTATGTTTTGTCTTTCAAATAGGTTGTAAAAGTGATAGTTTTGTTTGAGCAGGGAAGTATGTAGACAATTCGACATGGTGTACGATGAGCACTAAAGGACTTCGCTGATGGTGATGGAAGAGATGCACATTTTAGATTTTGTGTATGGCAAATTTTGACGAGGAGGTGAGTTGTATTATATCGGGATAGGTAATCTCACGGCATTCATAAATAAAGGGTCCAGAGTGGTTAATAAGAGTGAATCTTGAGAACCACTTCAGTTTGAGGGTTAAGGCTACATCTTCGAGGAAAGGCCGTGATCGTAGTGGTAGATCATGTTGAAGCATGGTCGATTGATAGCAACGGTGAGTATTTCTGTATTTAAGACTTGGGAGAAGTTGCGCGAAGTATGGTGCGGAGATTCCAAGATTTGATACTTTCGAATTCGTTCAGGCGTTTGGAGGGGTTATAATTATAGGTTCACTGGTTAAGGTGTATTAAGTGAGGCCGCAGGTGTTACGTAGGGATGTTCGAAGTTGGAAGTGAGTTAAGAGAAAGCGAGAAGGGCTCAATGTACTAAGAGATCATGGGGTTATATCAGATTTGCGTATCGGGTGAAAGATGAGAAACATGAAGATTACAATCATAAGTAGAGTTCTTCAATATTAAGTTGACAGCTTGAGTAGAATTCAGCTTTTGGACTCGAGAGTAACGACACAGGGTTGATTAGTCATGAGAAAAAAGGTGGAAAAGGGATTAGTATCGGTCACCACAGATGTATGAGCGGACTATGATTAGTTCGTAAAGGTTTGGAGTTAGTTCAGGTGACCATTAGGGATTCCTTGGTTTCTCGTCGGTTTTCATACACTTTCTTTTTTATTCGAGGACGAATAATTATTTGATTAGTATCTAATGTAATGACCTGTTTGGTCATTTTAGGAATTTTACCTCTTTTACCCCTGTTGACCCTACCCTTAGCACTGTTAGAATGTGTTTGACTCGTGGGGATGGTAGCACGATTCCCTAGGTGATCGGGATTAGTTTTGAGGAATTTAGAGGCTAGAGTGAAAAATCTTTGATCAATAGTTGACTTTTGGGTAAACGAACCTTTTTGGGAATTCCATCTAGTCCATGAGGTTCGGAGGGTCATTTATAACTTGGTGAGATGATTGGTTCGGCTCTCGAGGCACTCGAGAGCATTTTGGGTCCTTGGTTTGAAACTTGCTTTTGGGGTTTTAGGGGTTGACCGGGTCAAAATGAATCCCATTGGGAATTTCAAAGGAACATGTGAGTTCGTAGCGTATTTTAATCTTGGTCTGCATATTTGGTTTTTATCCGGGGGGTCTCGGATGGATGTCGGGTTTTGGGTTAACCTCGGTGAAAACCAGATTTTGCTTGTTTCTGGTGTCCCGCTTCTGCGAGTGTGGGTTTGCCTCTGTTGGTTCGCCCATGCGGGACTTGGCCTGCAGATGCGAGGGGATGATGTGTCAAGTGGCTCCGCTGATGCGATTTCTTTGCTCGCGGATGCGGAAATCGCTGAACAGAAACCTTTTAAGTTCCCTATTAGAACCATTTCTTTTCCAAATAGTAAATTTAGACCTAGAGAGATATTGGGACGATTTGAGGAGCTTTTGGGGTAATTCATCTTGGGGTAAGCTTCTTTTACTTCATTTGTGATTATATTATGGTTTAAGTATGGAGTATATGCTAATGTTATGGGTTTAGTTACGGAAATTGGGTTATGAACCCTAGAGATGATTTTTATGAGTTTTGTTCAATCTAATTGAGTTTGTTGGGAAATCTTCTTGAATCTAGTCATGGAATCATTGGGACAATTAGATGCTAGGCTTGAATCTCCCATTTTATTTAAGAATTTGATTATGAAAAGTTAGGGTTTTACTCTAAATTGGGGGTTTTCAATTAATGATGCAAATGACGGTAATTTGAGGTTAATTAGTTATTGGGAATTGGCTTTGGCTTTCTAAGCGGTGGGTAAACCGATTTTAACTTAAATTTCAAATTTTGTCCTTGTGGGCCCGGGCTCCTTTTTTTAAGGGTTATTTTCGATTCTTATCATACTATAGTAACATAGGTATCGTTAGACTCAATTTCTAATGGAAATTAAATTGATGATTTGACTTTGACTGTTCGGAAGCTCTTCGCAAAAGAAAGGTTGGTGTTGGATCGTTCGTGGAGCCTGCTCGGCATTGAGGTAGGTTACGACTTATCTTCTTAGACTTTGATTAGTGAATCGCATGTGTTATGTAGTTATTGACGGGGAAGCATGATAGGCCTTCGGGCATGGTTGTGGTGTTAAATCCACTAGGTTGGTATGATTTCTGATTATGTGGGCTTGTCGCCATTCTTTATGTAATTATTGACATGTGGTATACTTGATTATGTGGTTGTGGTGATGCCGATGTGTTGGTTCTATCTGTTGTAATTGAGATTGAATCTCTGATACGTTTCCATGGTAGTTTGATAATTTGTGCAAGGGTTGAATTGGCTTTATGGTGCTTTGGGAATTCCATATCATATTCATTAGCATAGTTATATGTGATCCCTCATTCTTGCATTCAAACATTCATACATGATGAAAGAATTATGGAAACATATTCGAATTGGAAAGAAAGAGAAAGATGAAAGTAACAAATGATTATTGCTACGGTCTGAGGTTTGTACCGGATATGTTGATAGAGCCACGGCCTGTATTCCGTCCGGGGTGGCTAGTACATGGATGTCGCGGATCCCCCATGGGTCATGACTATTGAAACGACCAATGCTTATAGCATGTGTGTATAGGTTCGAGATATTTGCCATTGTATTGCATTGCACTTCATTTTACCTTATCGATTTCTTTTTAGTGATTCATTTGAGTTGTGCCTATTGTTGAGCAATTCTTAGAGACTTGTGGGTTAGAAGCTGAAACCTAGGCTATGACTGGTGAATATTAAGACCTATTGTGCCTATTGATTGTTGTTGACTACCTTACCTGTCCTACTCATTTATTTCTGTATTTCTTATGTGTTAACTTATCTTAGTCAGCCTATGATGCTTACCAATACTAGTGTTGTACAGATACTACTCTTGCTACACTCCTTGTGGAGCGTAGATTTTATTCAGGTTATGTTCGAGATCTCGCTACTGATCGGAGGTCTTTGTCAGAGATTCCAGGGTGAGCTAATGCTAGACCTACAGCCCGGAGATTCTTCCTTTACATATCTGTCTCTACTTTTTATAATCACGAGACAATAGTTTTACTATTGAGATTTATAGTACTCTTTTCAGACTGTGTATTATTTAGTAGCTCTTGTACTAGCTTCAGACTAGATCCTTGGGGTGTGGTATTTCCAGTCCGCATTTACATTATTTATCTTATATATCTATTGAGACTTAGTATATTTCTGTTTTCACTTCCGTATTAATTTAATGTTTGGTTATGAGGGAAGGGTTAGCCCACTAGGGGGTTAGCGTGGGTGCCCGCACGATTCACGAGTTGGGTCGTGACAGTTTACCCCACACAAAGGCCAAGTTTGATTCTATTTGTGTGATCGTGGACAGACTCACCAAGTCTGCTCATTTCCTTCCTGTGAAGACGGCAGATACAGCGGCACGTTACACAAAGTTATATTTGAATGAGAGATTCAGGTTACATGGGTTTCCAATATCCATCATATCTGATAGGGGTACACAATTCACTGCTTATTTCTAGAAATCATTCCAAGAAGGTTTGGGAACTCGAGTGAACTTGAGTACTTCCTTCCATCCTTAGACGGACGGGCAAGTAGAGAGAACTATGCAAACTCTTGAAGACATGTTAAGAGCGTTTGCGATTAATTTTGGAGGTGATTGGGATGAACATTTACCTCTTGTAGAGTTTGCATACAATAACAGTTATCAAATGAGTATCCAGATGGCTCCTTATGAGGCCTTTGTATGGATGACATTGTAGATCTCCAATTGGGTGGTTTGAACCTACTAAAGTAGAGTTAATGGGTTCCGATCCAGTTCACGAAGGAATCGAGAAGGTGAACCTTATTGTGCAACGACTTAAGAAAACTCAGTGTCGACAGAAGTCTTATATGGATATGAGGCGTCGCGAGCTTGAGTTTGTTATGGAAGACAAGGTATTCTTGAAAGTATCGCCGATGAAGGGAGTGATGCGGTTTGGTAGGAAGGGTAAGCTTAGCCCTCGTTTTATTGGCCCGTATGAAATTGTGAAAAGAATTGGGAAGGTGGCTTACAAGTTGAAATTACCATCCGAGGTGGCTATAGTGCATCCTGTATTTCACATTTCGATGTTGAGGTTGTATAAACCTGATCCTTCTCATGTCTGGACTCATGAAGAGATTGAAATCAATGATGGTTTGTTTTATGAGGAAGAACATGTGCAAATCTTAGATCGACAAGTTATAAGGTTGAGAACAAAAGATGTAGCTTCGGTTAAAGTCCTGTGGCGGAACCATAATACCGAAGAAGCAACTTGGGAAGCGGAGGAGGACATGAAGAAGAGATATCCTCACTTATTCCCTATTACAAGTATGTATTGCACCTTCTGGCTATCGAATCCAAGTGTAAGTATAGACTAAAGGTATGAATTCGTTATTTCATGTTTCGGCTTTCTTTCTGTAGTTGTGAGAGTTCCTGTGAATACCATATGGTTATTATTAGGATATTAACAAAGTTTTCTGATGGGATAGATTACACTATAAAAGAACTCTAGAAATTCTAAAAATTGGAGGTTTAGGCCCTGACATTCACTCGGGGATGAATGATCCTGAGAGGGGGATAATGTAACACTCCGTAAATCCGGATAAGGTGTGAATGAGTATTAATATGATATTTTAACTATATGAATCCCTTCGGGATGAATTCAGGTGAAAGACAGTCATTGTGAAGTCAAACCAAATAGTTAAGTTCGTAAGGGTTCTTAAATTCGTCTAAGCCTGAGGTAGTCCTCAATTATGCCTAGTTTTTGGGTAGTTACGTTAGGATTCTGAGAAAAATGAAAACATGAAAGTTGTAGGTCTTCGAAATACCATTCCAAACATATATGGCGGAGCCCCAAACAAAGCAACTTTCTAGGATCTATGCCCATGTTATTGAGCGAATATCAATCGTCGAAAAATGTGTGATGCGCGTCTAGTGCGAGAATAGCCTGTCTCTGGCCAATCAAAGACAGGCATGACCAGGGAGCAATGCGTGGTCATCGCGAGGGCCATTACGCACTATGGACGCGAGATGCGTGGCCAGCACGTGGCCCCGTATTTTCTGGTTCCGAATTTTTATAATTTTACCACTTCGTTATATTTTTTCCCACTTCGTTTTGGACGACTTTTGGAGGAAAAGAAGCCTAGAGACCTCTCTGAAACCCTAAAGTGAGTCCCTAATCCATCTATATCAATTCTACACCAAATACAATCTTGCTTGACACTAGTTCATTTTCCCAAACCCTAGATTCTTGAAAACTCAAGAAAGGACAAGAAGGGGGGATGTGAGATTTTGTCTAAAGGTACGAACTTTGATTTTCCTCCTAGTATTGAAGATTTTTAAGCTAGTATAAAGTATATTCTGAGATTGGAATTTATGAATGATTCATAAGTGGTTCAAGAACAAGTTTTAAGTCTATAAAAGGCCCGAGCTTTTGATTTAGGGTAGGAATCCCTAGAGGTAGTTAAAATTCTAAACTTTGTTATTAATAAACATTGTAGAACGATTGTTGAACTCAGAAGAATTACATTTGCTAGCTTTTAGCGGGAATTGAGGTATGTCTATTTGTATATCTCTTTTGAAGCATGTCTACTTTCATTGAAATATACTCAAGTATGAATATGGTTGAAAACCCTTGTTTTGGTGGATGGTTCTTTTGAACTTATTTTCGAAATTTGAAGATGGTTTTGAACAAGGTCATGCGTGTCTAGGGTCAAGCCCACATCGAACCTTATACGAATTATATTATTATGACGAACGTGTTTTGCCCCGCTATGGGATGATTTAACTTATGTTCTAAAGATTGAAGCTTTAAACGGGTTTTGCCTTTGAATGAGATTTTTTTTTCTTGAATTTGAAATTGAACAAGTGATTTGAATAAGGTTTCTAAATTGGTTATGACTTGAAATACCTCTATTGCGAGAAGATGACTTGAGAAGTGAATTCGGTTATAAGCCATGATTGATGATTCGGTTAATATGCCATGACTTGTATTTGTTTGTGTTTGGGCCTGTATGGGCAAGCTGTGCTAGTCCAGAGGATGATTAGCCGTTATAGATCCTAACGTATCGCTTTTGAGCATTGTTGTATCAGTCCAGAAGACGATTGACCTCTAAGGCGTGTATCCCGGTGCATCTATTGCTGTGCTAGTCCAGAGGACGATTAGCCTTCGTGGGATAATAGCTCCGGTGTATCGAATGATTGTTCGCCATGAGTTGGCACGTATTGGTTCTTTGGCTATCCATGAGTTGGCTTGTTGATGTTTTTGGATTCGTAGGTAAAAGACTTGATGTAGTAAATGGTAAATGAGATAAATGTGTTGTACTTTGTTATTGGTTTCTCTCTTATGACTTTTACTAAGTTTGATGTTGTGCTCTATTTCTTAATCTTTAAACTGTTTCATAGATACTGCTTTACTGATTTTTACTATCTTATTTTGCTATACTAACTGTTTCCCCTTAGACACTCACTGAGAACCCAGTACTCAGGCGTACCATTGTTGTTTCTGATGGTGTGTCAGGTAACGTTGAGGTGCATACGCGTGAGAACTAGGAGAGCTTGCTACTTTCTGGACTATTTGGTGAGCCCACATGCTTGTTCGTGGGACACCATCCTATTTTTACCTACTTATTGCAGTTTTCGGGCTGCGTCCCGAAGTTAGACACTCATTTGTTTCTCTTAAAAGCTCCATAGATAGTTGTCAGATTTTGGGATATATGTTGAAAGTCTCGTATGACTTATTGAGGCTTTTTCCATGTTTATGATTTAGTATCTATATTAGTCTTCCGCAGATTTCATTAAATTGAGCATGTTTACGTTTAGCCACTTATGACTTGTTTTAAATGAATGAGGAAAGACTGTTGAAAGAGAATAGGAATTTGCTGATTTTATAAGGTGCTTCCGATGTTGTTCATAGCATCGAATACCTGTTACGTCCAGGGTCGGGTTTGGGGCGTGGCAGGGCAAGGGGTTGATTCAGATGGTGATGTGGGAAAAAAAGCATATATTTCCCTTATAGCCATGTCACTCAACACCTTTTAGTTAGGATTTCCTAGAAATTAGCCTTAGATTCTACCATCTACCTTGGTCACTGTCCCTAGCAAAGTGATCAGGTTCTCTCTAATTTTATCCATGTAATATTCTTAGTGTGTTTGGGTCCTAAGTTCTGTAGAAATGATATGTTGTATATGGTTGTAACCGAGGGACTGTAATTGTACTTGTTGAAGTTAATGAAAAAAACTATTGCATATCTTACATATTTGTGCCTCATTTGTGTGATTCGAATATTTTTTTCTTCACTAAGGGACTGATTCTGTTACCTTGTGTATATGAGATAGGCCCAGTGGCCATGAGTTCAATATTGACAAAGGTTACTTGCTGTAATCTGATATAACTTTTTAATGATACCAAAAAAGGGAAGATGATCAATATGTGCTATCACTGTGTGCTTATGCTTGCTTTCTGACTCATATATGCCAACCTGGTTTACTCCTAACAATATGATAGTGTTGCAATGTTATCTTTTGGGCTATGAGACATTTATGGACAGGTTACGTTAGTTGATTCAAATACATGGGTTTTTCATCATCAAAAATGGGAAATTTGTTAGCATAAGCATGTGTGTTTTGATGATTGACAAAGTAAATGAACAATGATAGTAAACCATCTTTAGAGGCAGACGGTTAAGATAAAGCTTATGAACTAGACATAGAAAAATGATAGACAAAGCTATTGAAAAAAGGTGTGTGAACCAGGTTTGGGGATGTTCTATAGGGAGATAAACTAGAGAATTGTGCAGACAAAACTCATGAACCAGGTCTGCAAACCTGTTCCATAGAGATGAGTGCAGTGAATAGATCAGAGACTTACACAGGATAAGATTGTGAATGAACCAGGTCTGTAGATATGTTCTATGTGAGAGTAAGTCAGAGGCTGTTGCAGGATAAAGATGAATGAAATAGGTTTATGGATATGTTCCATCTCAGACAGTGAGAAGACGCAGAGGTGAAAGAACCAGGTGCTTGAATCAGGTCCAAGAACATGTTCTAGCTCAGAATCCTACTACGAGTAGGATTTGTGTTTTATGGTAATGACTTGGTGGACAACTTTGCAGGATTTCTTGCCATAATTATTAAGATACTTCAGACTCCTACAGGACACTGAAGACGCATTAATGCAAGTATCCCAAGTCAACTCAAACCCTAACTCTTATAATAGGACTTACTTTGTAGGGAGTGAGTTCATCCGACTTCATGCAAACCTAGTACTATAAATATTCAAGTCATGCAATGAAGAAGCTTTGCACATTCATAAAGAGAGAAATCAGAATATTAAGCAATTACAGTCAATGCCACATTGAGTGTTTTAATTCCAGAAGTGCAGCCTAATACAATGAAGAAGATTAAAGAATTTGTTTCATAGAGTTTATGTGTTACAGTTCTTGAGTCTAGATTTATGTATTAGGATTATTTATCGAGTTGTACCTTTATCAGCTTTCCTAGAAGCAATTACAATAGTTTTAAATAGTTAGTCAAATTTAACATCAACTTGGGGTAACTTGAAGTGGGCTTACTAGTCTAAGGAGATTAGTTAGATAGGAATTAGAGTTTAGTTCCTAGGTTGCAGAGTTTGTAACTTGAATTTACACAGACTCATAGTTACAGTGGAGTTTGGAAAAAATCCTACAGAGGTGTAGGTCATGGTTTTTTCACCTTTGTGAGCTGAGTGATTTCCACGTAAAATTGATGTGTTCTTACTTAATTGTTCTTTACTATTTCGTAGACGACGACGTGGAACAGGAAGGATAACGTGTTATATCCTATAGGCGAAAATCTGATACTGGTTAGGATAGATATTAGGCCGTGCAACGTAACAGTTCATACGCAAGAATTGTGTCGACATATAACAAGTTATTCATTTTGTTTTTATTGATTGTCTGATACATTATGTTTCCATTTTATTTCGAAGGTTCTCGTGACATGATGGCTTGACCGGAAGATATGGTTTCATGCAAAATACAACGTAAAAGATAAAAATGGAAGCGTGACATTTAATATTTTAATGGAACACGAGCTGATGTATATATGGGATGTTATTTTAAATAGTTCGATCAATAGAACAAGTTTAAATAGTGTTCAAGAATCGAGATCTACCCGAAATTGAACACTTGGAACTATTAATGATCCATATATATGGTAAATATACATATATTTTCAATTCATACATGTTAACATTACATCTGGACCCAATCCGAAATGTAGCTGATCCGGCCCAATTCTTCTATTAATATTTGGTGTTGTAATATTTTTACTTCACTTTTTCATTAATGAGCTGTAAATATATAGACTACTTTTTCCTTTTCATTTTCAGTTAGACATAAATAAAAAGTCTGGTTTCTCTCTCTTTTCTCTCTCATAGTTTAGGGTTTCTATATTGTAAATCAATGGTGATCTAGCCATTTTTGTACTTGAACATGGTATCAGAGCAAGGTTTCGTGTAGTACTCGTTGAGAGCTATCGTCCGATATTACCCTCGATGGTTATCTCCGTCAAAAATTTTGGCGTTTTTTTTTTTTTTTTTTTTTTTTTTTTGTTTCCGGCGAACTCCCAATTTTTCGGTGAGTTTTTGTTAATTCTGCTCTAATCTTGAAGTTTTTAGGTGTTTTCTTTTGAAGACTTTACTTCTTAAAGTTATCGAAGAAGGACGGTACAATTTCCTCTAAATTCACCTTGTTTGTTCTGTTTTTCACTATCTTCCCAACCTAGGGTTTTATTTTTGGGAGATTGAAATTACATTGCGATTTAAGGTTTTTGTTGAGCTGGAAATTGTGTTTATTGCGATCTAGGGTTTTTTGATTTGGAAATTTGTAAATTTGTGGTTTATCGCGATCTAGGTTTTATTGACTTGAAAGTTTGTCATTAGTTACTCGATTGATCGAATATCGGTACCAATGTTGCTAACAACAACACTTCTACCTCGAGTACCAATGGTTTCACACCACTTACTATTGAGACCTCACATCCTTTCGACATACATCCCTCTGACAATCCAAATACTCCTCTAGTCTCACCATCTTTCGATAGGAGTGGTTTCGTGGCTTGGAAGAGGAACTTGCTCGTGGCTCTATCTGCCAAAAACAAATTAGGTGTGATCACTAGAAAAAATCCTAAACCTGCAGAAGATTCTCCTTACTTCTCAGGATGGGAACGTTGTAATGACATGCTCATAGCATGGATGACCAATTCTCTGTCCAGAAACATATGACTTAGTCTCGTAGGGTTCTCAACTGCTAGAGAGATTTGGAAAGACCTGAATGAGAGGTTTGGTCAATCCAATGGATCCAAATACATTCAAATTCAGCGAGAGATTAGTTCAACTAGTCAAGGGTCTTCAGACATAGCGACTTATTTCACTAGGATGAGAATGTCATGACCCGCCTAGAGGGCCATGACGGGTACCCGGAGCTAGGTACCGAGCACCATACATTGTACTACTATCGTCTTAACCTGTACACATATATGCTTCATAAAACATGTACACATATCCACATATATAAGCCCTCACGGCCGCAAAAGAATAATATGCACAGTACACATCAAGAGTGACATAACCTTCGTTACCCACATACAAGTATCTACGAGCCTCTAACTGAAACTCTGAGGTCATGACTATGTGACAGGACCCCATCATATCCAAATATGTACACAAAAGAATATATCAAAGACGGCACCTCCGGTCTATGGAAGTGCTCCGGTGCAAGCGGATCTGGCTCCTAGGAAGCTGGGTCGTCTCCCTGTCTACCTGTGGGCATGAGCACAGCATCCAAAAGAAGAGGATGTCAGTACGAACAATGTACTGAGTATGTAAGGCATGTATCATAAAGTAACAGGAGAACAAGTAGATAAAATAAAGGTGAGGGGATAACTGATAACTGCTTGCCTCTTAAGGCGGAGCCATGCATGCATACGCGTAAATATCATATCATGTATTGCTGCGGAACGTGCAGCCCGATCCATATATCGCCGTGGAACGTACGACCCGATCCATTACCCATATAGCCCGCGTCCGGGCATCCCGCGTCCGGGCATCCCGCGTCCGGGATAATATCATAATATGCCAGCTGATCAGGTGACTATGCGTCTATAGCGCCTCTCCTTTCCCCATATCCCCTATATACATATACATATCATATATATATATATATATATATATATATATATATATATATATATATATATATATACATATCATATACGTATATGCATGAGAGCCCAAATAAAAGTGCGCTTTCTCGGAGTCACATAAGGTCGTAAACCTCCGAGTACATTATGACGTCATCATCATCCTTAGATGGTGTCTGGTAATCCATGACGCAACCTACGGCCATATGTAATATAGCTCAGACATAAGTTGAAGCCATATGCTTTATAGCCTGGGGCCATATGTAATATAGCTCACTGAGACACGAGCAGTGGCCATATGCTTTATAGCCCACTCAGTCGCATCACGCAGTCATTTGGAATGTTAAGCTCGAAAATTCTTCGAATTGGAGTCATTGTAAGATTCTTCAGGAACTATAAACTTTTGGCATTTCTGGGAGTAGAAATATAGAGAATGACATATATAGGATCAACATATAGGGGTCATGCCTTTGAAAGGAAGAGAGGATAGCCTCACATACCTTTGTGTCTCCTTAACGTCGTCGACTAACAGCTTTCCTTCCGACTTACGATTCTACATATAAGAGGGTTCGTACAAAGGTTAGATTATTGAAGGCATACTTAAGTTTAACCTAAAGCGGATAAGGCTAACGAAAATTGGACAGCATTTCGTTTGTTACGACAACTTTTCCTCATACAACAAAACAGCTCTCAAGCAACACAACAACATCCATAATATCATAATACGCAAATTTCCCTCAAGTTAAACATTATTTAACCTCTAAACTCATCTCCGGAATTCGCCATGACCATAGCTATAATACAACTTCATACTTGTTCATAATTCCAATTTTTCAACTACTCAACACCCTTACTAACATGAAATAATTTTAATACTCACCTTGGTTATGTAAGGATGATCTTTGGATAAAAATACTCCACTTGAGAAGAACTCCACTTGACTACCAAGGAGATTTCCAACTTCTATCAACCTTTAGGAAGCATTTACACCCTTGATTCTACCAACTTTTGATGTTTGCTCCTTTAATTTTTCCTACTTGGATCTGTATTAAGGTGTTGGGAAGAGAGTTCTAGACGTTTTTGGAAGTTTGGAGAGGTGAAAAATGAGAAAAAGAAGAGGGAACCGTGTATATATGAAAATAAAATTCGGACCCGACCCGGAATATACGGTTCAATATACGGTCCGTACAATTTATACGGTCCGTATATTGGACCGTATGTTCCTTCCAGAATCTCCATAAATTCTTCACTGGAAGGGTTCTACGGCCAGATCTACGGGCCGTATAAAATATACGGTCCATACATTGGACCGTATAATCCCCAGTTTTTTCCGATTTCGTTCTCGTCGCTTCGTTTGATCTCGAATCCCTATGGAACTTTCTTGGTACTCGTGTAACACTTTCTTAACGATCTAATGGACCTTACAACTCGTCCTCAAGACCTTAATAAATACTCGTTAGTTCAATGACCACGAAATCTTTCCCAAACATGACGTGTACTTCACTTCCTTTCGACGAATCTAGTTTCCACCAAGTCCTATGACTCCAAAAATCTTATCGTCTATACATTAAGGCTGCCAATCACCCTCTGGTAGTCGTGAAGGTCTCGTGTCCACCTTGACCGATGTCAGTCCATTCACGACGCAACGTCACGAAATTACCGAGGTGTAACAGAGAAGCTTGTGGGATGAGCTTCAAACAGCCTATGTAGGACCTACTTGCACTTGTGGTGCTTTACCAAAACTTTTGGAAGAAGAACAACTTTTTCAATTCATGAGTGGACTGAATGAGTGTTACTCTTCTTGCAAGACTAAACATTCTGATATCGTCTCCATCGCCCTCCATCAGTAGAGCATATTCCATGTTACAACACGATGAACATCAAAAAGAACACTCTCCACATGTTCCAAGTTTTTCAAATGAATCTGCTGCATTCTCAGCTTCTACTAGTTCAAGCTATTTTGCTGGTAGGAATTATAGTTAGAGAGTTCATTTTGAGCCAATGAGGGGTAATCCTGTTGCTCCAAGTATTCCTACTGGCTTAGCAGATCTATTCTGCAAATATTGCAAGAGAATTGGGCACCACATTGAGAAATGCTATAGACTACATGGGTACATATCCTGCAGATTTTAATTTCATCAAAAACAAGAAAGCTTTTGGTTCATATGCTCAGGGGGCTGAACTTGGTCTTTCTTCTCCTACTTCTGGTCCCTCTGTTCCTCATGGATTCTCAAAGGACCAGTATCAACATTATCAGTATCTTATGAGCATACACAATCCATCTCCTCCTCATGGCACAGTTGGTGAAAATGTTGCTTTCAGTGCTTTTGCAGGTTTGTTTAGTAGTACTGTTTTCTCTGAAACTAGCTATCATGTGTGTGCATCTTCATTATTAGGTATTAGTCCTTGGATTTTAGACTCAGGGGCAACCAATCACATGATCCCTCACAAACATCTACTTCACAATATTCAACCCTTACCTACTCCATACTTGATAACTTTACCAAATGGATATAAAGTAAAAGTTATTTCTACTGGTTCTTTCTCCTTAAGAAGTGACATAATCTTACATAATGTCCTCCGTGTCCCTTCATTTCATTTCAATTTGATTTCTATACACAAACTGCCTGTCGAACTCCAATGCTATGCTATACTTACAATTTCTACTTGCTTTTTACAGGGCCCTTCTTTGAAGAGGCCATTGGAAATTGGAAAGGCTGAAAAGGGACTATATTTTGTGCATCAGGAGTTCTCCATAAATCTTCCTGTTCCCCCTGTTATTTCTAATTCTGTCTCACATGTTGATGTTAGTTCTTGTAATCCATATGTTTTATTTTCTGATTCTACTTCACATTGCACATCACTTATGAATACCATTCCTGTTAATTCTGCAATTACTACTTATAATTCTAAACATCATAGCACTCCTTGTAATCCTCACTCTATTGTTAATAAAGATGATATTATTTGGCATCAAAGATTAGGACATATTCCATTTCACAAAATGAAAAATATACAGAACTTCATATGCCCTGTTTGTCCTATGGCAAGACAACATAGAACCTCATTCCCACTCAGCTCTATACATACATCTGTTCCTTTTCAATTAGTCCACATTGATACATGGGGACCCTATCACACCAAAACTTACAATAATTTCAAGTATTTTTTGACATTGGTAGATGATTATACTAGAGTTACTTGGACACACCTTATTTCTTGCAAAAGTAATGCTTTAACAGTTTTAAAAACTTTTGTATCCATGGTCAAAACTCATTTCAACTCTAAGGTACAAACTTTAGATCTGATAATGCTCTTGAATTGGGTGGTAGCACTTCTTGTCAACAATTCTTTAGTGATAATGGTATCCTCCATCACACCACTGTCCCCCACAACAAAATGGTGTAGTTGAGAGAAAACACAACCACATCTTAGAAGTTTCCAGATTCCTTCTATTTCAATCCAAGTTACCTTTGAAATACTGGGGGGAGTATATCCTTACTGCCACTTACCTTGTCAACAGACTTCCTTCAACTGTTTTACAAAATATATCTCCCATAGAGAAACTGTTGGGTACACCACCTTCTTATAACCACCTTAGATCTTTTGGTTGTCTTTATTTTGCTTCTTCTCCCAAACTTAGGAGAGATTCTAATCTAGATCCATTCCAGCTGTTTTCTTAGGCTACGCTAGTGGTAAAAAGGCTTACAAACTCCTGAACCTTCATTCTCACTCCATTTTCTACTCCAGAGATGTTGTCTTCCATGAAACTACTTTTCCTTACCATTCTTCCACACCTTTACCTACTGCACTCTTCCCTTCCTCTCCTCCTTCCTTTATTGATATACCCACTGAACATCCTCCAACTTCTGGATCTCCTCTTTCTATTGTTTTCTCTGATGTACTTCCTCCTCAGTCCCCATTTTTCTCTCATCGATCATCTGCCCATCTCCCAGATATTATTCCTCCTCATTCTCCTCCATCTCTCCCAATTCCTCCTACTAATCCTGAACCTATCCCCAATCCTCATGTTGCTCCTGCCACCAATCTGGACCCTACTAGGAAATTTTCTAGGATTCATCACAGACCTTCCCACCTTAATGACTACATTTGCAATTCTGTTTTCCCTTTTTTACTTGTGTCTGAAAACTCCAAGGTTTCCACTAGTGATATACACATGTATGAACCTCAGTTTACCAACAGGCTGCTTCCAATCCTGCTTGGTAAGAGGCCATACTAAAGGAATTTCAAGCCTTTCAGGAAAACTATACTTGGGATATTATTCCCCTACCACCTCATAAAAAGGCTATTCTAAGTAAATGGGTTTACAAAATAAAACAAAGATCTGATGGTTCCATTGAAAGATCTAAGGCTAGGCTTGTCATTCGGGGAGATACTCAAAGGGAGCGTATTGACTACACTAAGGCATTCTCCCTTGTTGTCAAGCTAACCACCATCAAATGTCTCCTTACTTTGGCTGTCAAAAGAGGTTGGACTGTTTTCCAACTTGATCTAAATAATGCCTTCTTACATGGTTCTCTAGATGAAGAAGTATACATGAAAATCCCTCTTGGCCTTGAGGTTACTTCTACATCTTCTTCCTCCTCTGGTCCACTGGTTTGTAAGCTTAAAAAATCACTTTATGGCCTCAAATAGGCTTCCAAGCAATGGTTCTCAAAGTTGTTTGAAGCTTTAGCTTCTAGAGGCTACACATCTAATAAGAATGATTACTCTCTTTTCACAAAGGTTCCCTCTGGTTCTTTGACTGTTTTGGCTGTGTATGTGGATGATATCCTTTTGGCTGGGGATGATCTTACTGAATTGACCAGTTTAAAGGCTTATCTTGATAACTAGTTTAAGATTAAGGACTTGGGTTGTGTTCACTATTTTTTGGGTCTAGAAATCACTTTTTCTCCATCTGGTTATATTGTTAGTCAACATAAGTATACAATAGATCATCTTGCTAAATTTAACTGTAACTAATACAGTCCTGTGAATACTCCTCTTGATCCCTCTGTCAAGTTGGTTGTGGATATGGAATTTCCTTCAACACACTAGATCTGACATTTCTTTCTCAGTCCAGTACCTTAGTCAATTCCTACATACACCTTAGTCTCCTCACATGTTAGCTGCTATCCATGTCCTAAGATACTTGTTGAATGATCCTGGTCAAGGTGTTATGCTTTCTAACTCAAATGATTTTTCCATCACTGCCTAATCATACTCAAATTGGGTTACCTGTGCTAACTCCAGAACATCGGTCACTGGGTATTATATAACTCTTGGTGGCAGCCATATCTCTTGGAAGAGTAAGAAACAACCAACCATCTCTTTATCTTTAGCTGAGGTTGAATATAGGGCTTTAAGGAAAATTGTTGCTGAGATTTCTTGGCTTAAGAGGTTACTTGGTGATCTTGGTCTTTCTATTTCCTTTCCTATTCTAGTTTACTGTGACAGTCAAACTGCCTTACACATAGCCAAGAATCCTCTTTTTTATGAACGGACCAAACATATAGACATTGATTGTCATTTTGTGCGCGATAATTTGACTGCTGCCCTCATTTCTCTTCATTTTATGCATTCAGAAGATCAGTTGGCTGACATTATGACTAAGCCTCTTTCAGGTGCTCTTCGTCAGCAGCTACTTTCCAAGCTTTCAGTGTCCTCCCCTTCCAGCTTGAGAGGGGGGGGGGGGTGTTAACATTACATCTGGGCCCAATCCGAAGTGTAGCTGACCCGGCCCAATTCTTCTATTAATATTTTGTGGTTGTAATATTTTTATTTCATTTTTTCATTAATGAGCTGTAAATATATAGACTACTTTTTCCTTTTCATTTTCAATTAGACAGAAATAAAAAGCCTGGTTTCTCTCTCATAGTTTAGGGTTTTCTATATTGTAAATCAATGACGATCTACCCATTTTTGTACTCAAACAATACAAAAGAAAAGTACGGTCCACAAACCACAATAATATAGGTGAGTCATTTTTACTGTCTCTTTCTTCTCTTTTCCTAATTCCCTTGTATAATTAGACAAATATTTTTAAAAAAGAAAAAAAAAATCCATCCACGCAGGTAAAAAAAGGATCTCACAGCTGAATCTTTTTTTTTTTTGCATGGATTGCCCTTTATTTGGGGCGGTCTTTAATTTTTGCCCTTCAAATTGGTGGTTTTTAAATTTTACCCCTTGTCTAACACCCCAAGGCTGTGGTATCGAACCCCAGCTCAGTTAAAAAATAATCGCAAGGCAGAATTTTGCAAACCGCCTGCCAGGCTAAAATCTCGCCTGCACAATTTTCTCGCCTACGCATCTGGTCGCTCGAAGGTAGAATTTACTTGGCGTAAGATTTGCCCAAATTCTACCTGAAGGGAAAAATTTAAAGACCACCTTTTATAGGGGTAAAAATTAAAGACCACCCGAGCGAAGGGCAATCCTGCAAATTGCCCCAGCTGAATCGTTGCATGAATTCGGATGTTGGGTTGAGTCCATACTTCTTATTGACGATATGAAAGAGACTTTAAAAAGAAAAGAATGTACTCATCGGGTAAGTACTTTAATTATTTAATAGTATTAATAATTGGTAATAGTGTAAGAAATATTAATACATGTATAGCGTTATATGAATTATATCATATTTGCACTAGTCCGTTAGTTCCATTTGATCCAAAATGATCTCAACTAATCAAGAGAAATATATTTAGTATTAGCTTTCTATCATCCTAAAAGAAATAACGCTATAGGTGGTTCAAATTGGGGACTAGGCGAAAACCTTACAAATCAATCTCGTGGGAAAGAGGGAGACAAACTATTTTTTCTCAAGTCTTAACATTGGCTTCTCTCAACATTTTTCTCTTGATATGATTAGTCTAAAGTCACAGAGAACTCTAAAAAATAAATTTAAAAAAATAGGGATGAATAGCTTTTATAGCTAAACAATAAAAATCGTTTCTAATTTATTTAGCGATGAATCGTCAAAAAATGATATTAGCTAATTAATGAGCAATTTAGTGACAAAGTTCGCAACTAATTTCAATTTTTTTTTTGTAGTGGAAGGTCATTTCTCTTGCTGAAGCTAGCTGTTTTAAATTAAAGAAGGGGCTTGTCCATTTAGTTGATTTAAAATATTTAATAATGTATATATTGAGATTAATCATCAATTGACATTAGTAAACAATGCCAAGAGCTAATGGAAGAAAATTAATTATTCAGAGGAGGAAGCTCTACACATAGCTGCACTTGGTTTAGTATAATATCCTCACCTACTACTCCAACCTCTTCTTCATTGATACGATTTTACATCTTTCAAATCATCATCACAAAACAGGAACATATTATGTAAATGAACTTCAACATAGATACTACTATTTTGTTATGTTGATAGAATTTAATTTTATATATCCTAGTTGGGGGTCGGGGGAAAGCATAGAGACGAGTGGTCGTTGTTGGTATATTAAAATGACAATGATATAATAAGATACTAACATGGGCTTGCGTGATACTACTGACACAAGAGGCCCCAAAGTTGGCAGATAAACAAGGAAAATTTTCCTATTAGGCTTGGCCTCCCCAACTTGACTTTGTAATCTAACCTCTAGTTGGGGAGACATATGGGGAAGGACACGTGTATCCCTCTCCAACCCTTTAACCCAATAATATTTTGTCCTCAACTCTCTGTATATAAATTTCAACAACATTTCTATATTATCAGACCACTCATAAAATAATTATAAAAAATAATGGATAATAAGTGGGATTAATAGTGCCCTAAAAAAATATTGAGGGCACATGCTACGACATATTAAAATACAGTTACTGACTTACTGTATAATATTAAATTATTTGTCAATGTATAAATTAAATTAATCTTGAAAATCAATACTTATACTAAATTTAAATTGACTTAAGTTTTATACGCCGACGATATAATATTTTTTATGCGATTAGGTTACATTTACAAGTAAATCTTTATGATCCGAATTAACTAATTAGTTAATTAAATGGTAACAAATTAAACTACACTGATGGTTCAAAATATTATTATACTATTACTTAAACCTATTTAAATAAGGAAATAATAATTATAAAAAATTAGTATATACAATTAAAGGTTTAAATATACCTTTATAGTTTGCGATTTGTCTTATATTTATCCCCATTTACCTTTCGGTCCATAAAAGCTCCCACTGTTATCTTTCCTCTAAAATATGTCTTTTCCACAAACAATTTTCCACCACGAATAAATTGATCTGATTTGTCTGATATGGTGGAAACCACGTAACGATAACTCAATACTTCTCAATTGTTCAGGGACATCAGAATGTTTTCAATTGTTCAGCGACATGCTTCAAATTATTGCTGAAGGTATGTTACAAATCAATTTGATAGTTTAGGAACAAATTTGGACATTTTGTTTGTCTGCGTTGCTCCTTCATGACAAATTAGAGCCAACCTTGACAGTCGTTAGAGGATGCCTAAATATGAAACGAACTTCACACGACATGATTTTTATGAAAAGAAATTAGATAAACGGAGAATAAATGTAAGACAAATCAAATACTTTAAGGGACTGTTTGGAAAGCCACCCAGGTAATTGGAATTGAGTGTAATTACACAGTTTGGCCTGTTTGTTTGACCAAGTAATTACATAGTTAGGTGGGAATTAAGTGTAATTGAGAGGGTGTAATTACACTCTCCAATTCTCAAGGGGTGGTTGAGAATTGGGTGTAATTACACTCTGTAATTACTGGGTTGCTTTCTAGTTTGTTTCTTTTTTGTTTATTTTAATTTCTTTTTATTTTTAATTTATTTTATATTTTCCCTTTCTTTTGAATTATTTACTTAAGTTATGTTGGAACTTACTTATGTAATGTTGAAATTTGACATAAGAGCATTATGTTAAATATTTTCTTTTGGATTTTGAATTTAGGTTATATTTTCAATTTTAAGTTATTTGCTTTCACATTGCATGTTGTTTATTTTTCACTTACATTTGATGGATTTATTGTGTCAAACATTTGAATAATGTTATTGCAATGTTATGGCATTATATTTATAAATATTTTTTTTTGTCAAACATGCAATCCATGACATTCTCACAAAAAAAGTCTTCGTTTAAGTTTTATAATTAATTAAAATTAAATATTATTAATTTGAAAAATATATATATCAATTATTTTTTACAATATTAGTTACAAATATATGATTATTAATTAATATATTTTCAAGAAATAATATGTTATTTAAAAACTAATTTAATATCATTTATAAAAGGAATTTTTTTTTAAATATTAATTTTAAATTTTCATAATTAATTTTATTTTTAAATTAAACTAAATGTATAATTACACTTGTGCAACCAAACAGCACGCTTGTAATTACACTGTAATTATGTTATGACAAATAAACATGTCATTGTAATTACACTACTGTGTAATTACTAGGCTGTGTAATTACTACCCTAGTAATTACATCAATTCCAATTACCAGGTGGCTTTCCAAACAGGCCCTAAGTTAAAATTGAACGTTAATTTCCCTAATACACCAACCCATCCCCACTCCCAATACCCTCATTCTCTCTTAATAATATTTCGAACTTTCTATTTAAAAACAAGAATAGCCCACATCTTTCTCCCATGCACTTGTCTTCTTCACCTCCAACACTTGTTCCTTAGTGTTTTTCTTTTATTCTTCTTATTCATATGGTTTCCTTGCCTCTCTGTCCATATCTTGTCTCTCAAACAGTTACAATTCTCTACTCTTTTTAAGCTCCCCACAACACACAACTCTCACATATTCATTACAACAATTCTCTCTGACAGCTTATAAATTACAAACTGTTTCCCATTCTGGTCTATCGTCTTAAAGCTCAACGCTAGTTCTTGCCTTCTTAGTTCTCCTGAAAATGTCAAGCCGAAGATCACGTTCCTCGAGACAATCAGGAGGTTCCAGAATAAGTGATGAGCAGATTGCCGATCTCGTATCAAAGTTACAACTGCTTATCCCTGAAAGCCACACTAGGCGTTCCAACAAGGTACATTTTGAGTTTACGTTTTGTACACCGGCAGCCTAAATTTTTTTACATTATCAAGTTACATTGACCTATAATAACTTAGAATTCTCCATATCAAGTCTGATGAATATGATAATGTGGAAAATAGAGTGATGATTTGCTATAACATGTTGAATTGTACTTATCGTGTAAGAAAATCTTTACATTTTCCGTGAATATAACTTTAAGTCCAATAATATTGTTTAGCTATTTACTAGAATTTGGTCATTTGTTGTCTTCATTTACTTACTATATATGTTGTGTATGTACAAATGAACACATTTTCATGAAGCCATTCATATTTTGTGTGCCCTTCATTTTCTTTTTAGGGATAAGTTTGAGAGTTATATTCTCATGCCCACTAGCCCACAAGTCCCTCATTTAAAACTGTGTAGCAGCATGTGGTATAGGACTCTTAATTTGTCACTTGATAACATTTCTTGGTAGAGTCACATTTATATTCATCACAATTACAAATAATTGCATAAAATGTATAATTAATTAGCATATAATCTCGTGAGCATTTTCTAACTTTTATTATAGTACCAATTTTTTTTTTTTTATAAAACAGGTTTCAGCTTCCAAAGTGTTGCAGGAGACATGCAACTACATAAGAAGTTTACACAGAGAAGTGGAAGACCTAAGTGATCGATTATCAGTGCTTTTGGAATCTACTGAGAGTGATAGTGATCAAGCTGCCATTATTAGAAGCTTACTTATGTGACAAAATTGCCATTATTGGAAGCTTACATAATTATGAGAAAATAATTTCCATTGCTAGCTCTATTTTGTACATTTCTTTAATTTCCATCTTGTTATTTCTTCTGAAAAGTAGTAGTTATATATAGTAATTAATTAGCATTTGGCCGCTAGGCTAATGTAGGAGAGAACCCGTGGCGGATGCGGAGTATTATGATGTACGGGTCCCAACATATAGTTTTTGTTTAGACCTTATATATGTATTAAGAAATTCACTGAATATATATAAATAGTACTTAATTATTATAGTATGTTAACTTGAGAATAGTTACAGAAACCAAAAACTTCAAATTCTGAATCCGCATATGGAGAGATCCCATCCTAGGCTCCACCACTTTTCTCTATCTCTCTCTAGATTGACTAGCATCAGCTATGTCATACATTATACATACATATACATTTTTTATAATAAGAAGGAAATCTTTTCCTTGTTAGATTTGGCAGATACATTATTATTGATTTCTATCCATCCATTTCGAAAATGATGCTTCTATACCCCAGCAATTGTTAAGTGTGTGTCTGTGTATTATCATCTGTCGTTGTGTTATTTTCTTTCTCATCTTTTAGGTTCTATGACTTACGTAACTCTGCTGCAATTCACGCGTCTTTAACATTTCAAGTATAATAAAGGAATTGAGTAACATTACACATGAAAAGTAGGGCCCTGTTTTCTCTGTGATGTCCTTTGCCTAACGAGTAGAGATCAATGACTTGCTTTAAGTTTAGTATTAGAAGAGCTTGTGGTAGATTAACAGAAAACAACAGTTTTAACTCTTTCTTGAAACTCATAAATATCTTTCTATAAATTATAATTACTAGCGTAGCATGTCTGATAATTAATTTCTTATGTTTAAGACTTAGATAGGAGGTTATGGAGGACTCAAATTAGGGTAGAAGGCTAGTAGGTAGTCGCTGTTTTGATCTATAGTCTATTGTCCTTTGATTTTTGCTACTATATATATGTTGTTTCTTGTACTTCGATTATCTTATTTATCTGTGGTAGCTATTGCTTCCTTTTTCCGACTGCTCTATCATGACTTATTCGTTTTCTTTAGTTTTATTTTCATTTAGCTTTGAACTGCTTGTGCTTATCTAACCTTTTCTCGTCGTGTTTTCTCTTGAGCCGAGGGTCTTTCGGAAAGAGCCTCCCTACCTTCCAAGATAGGGGTAAGGTCTGCGTACACTTTACCCTCCCGCACCCCATGTCGAATTTCATTAGGTATGTTGTTGTTGTTGTTGTTGTTGTTGTTGTTGTGTTGTTTAAGAAACAGAAAATATTTCATATGAAATAGAAAGTGAATGTGGTTCCTGCAGGCTCGCTGGTCTGGCCATTGTTTACAATGAACCAACAGAAATGTTTAAAATTACTACTAGTACTAATAATTATAAAGGCCACAGTAAGCCTGTCAATTGGGCCGGGTCGACCCGAGCCCGGCCCACCTAACCCCGCCCTAAACCCGGTAAGAGGATGGTGGGGCCGCTAAAAGTGGAAAAAATTAGGGGAGCCGACATGGACATGTAGCCTCAAAGAGGGCCCGGCCCACCAACAGGATTGGATTCTGGCCCATCAGGGCACCGGCCCGGCCCACTTCGAATTAATTTTTTAAAAAATAAAAAATAAAAAACACTAATAGGAAGTTTTTGAAAAATGATCACATATATATGACAGTGTTAATTAATGCATATCAAATATTTACTTCCATAACAGATTCTAGTATACGAGAATCAATTCTATATTAGACCCATGCTTTCCATTTTCTTGCCTATTTTTAGGGATAGTTCTAAAATTTTGGAAGTTAATTAAATAAGTCACTCGAATTAGCTATTTCATAGGGAGATGATTCCAACTTTAACTGTTAAACTCCCTTTATTCTCTTAATTACTATGCAACTAAAACTTAATAGTATTCAATTAAACATTATATATACTTTGACAATTTTTTAGAGGTATTCTATTTACTAATGTATTACAATATACATGGTATATATAATTTAATTATATTATATTTTATTTTATTGAGGTATAATATTATGTATACATAGTATAATTCTTTTTTAGAGGCACACTGATGTACTTTATACATAGTATAATTTAACATAGATTATAATGATATAATGATAGATATACCTGGTATAATATTAGTTTTTAGAAATACTATATATATTGATTTAACCTTTTGTGACCTTTTGATTGGAACATATTTTTCAATTGAAAAAATACGATGTATATTTGTGATTGAGATATTATCAAAAACTCCAAAAACAACTTGTATATCTTGTTTGGATATTTATGACTTTGTGTATGTCTTGTATATGTTGTTTGTATATTTGTGTATATCTTGTATATGTTGATTGTAAATTCGTGTATATCTTGTATATGTTGCTGGAATAAAGATTCCCAACAGCTATTTAAGCAAGAATAGGCATTGGGCAAATGGCCAAACCCCAAAAATGACTTCTTTTTAAAAAAAAAATTAATTCATTTAAATATAAGTGTCAAATATTATAAAAAGTTGAGAGTGTGATGTAAGACCACTTCGATAATTTAAAATAAAATTTCAAACTTAAATTGATAACACTGCAAATTCCAAAAATACAAACTTGAACGACTTACATTGCAAAATCAAATCAAAACAAACAAACTAACATTGCAAAATGAAAATATACAAACTTGAAATTTGAAACTTGAAACTTGAAAATTGAGTCTTGAAACTTGAACCTTGAAAGCTCAAAATTTAAATTCTAACGAAGAGTTACATATGCATTTAGGTGTTTCTGACCCAAGTGACGGACAAAAGTATCGACCGGTCTATATCTCAGTCCGGACCTATGGTTCATAGTTCGTAGACAAATTCTACATCGAATCGTATCTTCTTCTAATTTATCATAATACCTCCACACTCGTGCATTCCTAGAGCTAGAGGAGGAGGATTGTCATTATCCATTAACTTTAAATTTAGAAATTTGAACTTGGAAGTTGGAAGAGAGAGAGAGAGAGAGAGAGAGAGAGAGAGAGAGAGAGAGAGAGAGAGAGATTTAGATGAGTAGGAAATTTAGGGATTGAGGAGAGTAGGGAATTGTGATATAATATGGAGAAGAATGAATGGTATTTATAGATTGAAAATAGGACCAAAGAATAATTTAAGGAACTTGATGGTTAAAATAAAGTTGGTAACAACTAGATTTTAAAGTATCAAACTTAATACATTTTAGTATTAGAATTTTTTTTTAAAATAATTAAAACCCGGCCCGACCCCTTAACTAAAACCTGGCCCAGCCCACTTAGCCTACTATGTACCCCTACCCGGGTAGGGGGCTGGGCCGGACACCCTTTTTCTTCCTCAAAAACAGGCCTCCAACCAGGCCCATTAACCTATGGCCCGGCCCGGAGCTGGCCCCATGTGACCAGAATTTACATGGCCCGGCCTAATTGACAGGTCTAGGCCACAATAGTCTCAACATTAGGCTTTTAGGAGAAAGTGTAACCTTTTAATGTGAGGTGCTTTACCTCTTTATCAAAATTTTCATATCTGAATGTCTTTGTCAAGTTGATCGGTATCATTCGCTTCTTTTTGTTTTTTCATCGTCTGCTTTTGCCCGAACATATATTTACTAATCCACCTGTAATAAGGTACAAGCCTTCTTTCCAACCATTTATACGAGACTCCTTTTTTCGTACAAATGCACGTAAGTGAAAGAAATCTTCCTTTGCTCATGTCGTCGGGATCAGCCAATGTCCCCATGTGTAAGGCCCGTTCCAGAAAGCAGTCAAATAGTTCTTGTTATGAAGCTATCCGATGTTAATCCAAATTAGTCAGAACATTAAAAATCGATACTAAATGATTAAACAAAAACAAAAACACTATTTTATAGGTCAATTTTTTATTCCGGAAAGTCACTATTCACTAAGCACGTCACTCGAGCCTTCTTCCCAAGCTTTTCGTCAACAAATGAAATGTCTAATTCATATATCAAGATCAATGACATTTCAATTTTTAGTATGTCCATGGTGGACCATTTCGTAGCTTGACAAACTAGAGGCTTCATATGGTTCATGTGCGGCAGCTTGGCTAAAGATGGGTGTGGACTAGGGGTGTACAAAGTAAACCGACAAACTGCACCAAACCGATAAACCGAGTCAAACCATAAAAAACCCGACTAGTGGTTTGGTTTGACTTGGTTTGGTGTTGGAAAAAAAAACCCGACCATAATTCGATTTGGTTTTGGTTTTAACTAAAAAAGTCAAACCGAACCAAACCAACCCGACATTACATATATTCAAATTTTAAAATATTTTATACATAAAAATATTTATTTGTAATGTAATTTATAAATATTTCTTAAATTTTTTCATAGTTCTTTAACTATTATCATATTATTCAAGCTTGAACTTCGAGTTTTGAATGTCAATAAGTTTTATATCCTATGGATGTTAGTAACTCAAATAAAGTCGAACTCAAATAAAGTTTAAACCAAAACTAACTCAACACTAATGCTAACAAAAGAAATTCAATTTACCACTAGGAATGACAATAATGTTGGATATCTATTCTTCGTATTTTGCATAATTTATTTAGAGAGTGAAAAAACATAACTTAAGTTTTATTTCTTTGTCATGTAATTAATACTTATTAGCCCTACTTATTTTAGCATGACTTAATATTTTTAGATTATGGTCATTTTCTTTATGGCTTGTTAATTAACAATATTTATTTTGACCGAATTTATTAGCTTTTGTTGAATATTTTAATACAATGTCATCACTCTTCTCACATTTTGTGTTATTTTCTTAAGAAACACCTTAATTATATAGTTGTATCTTACTAAAACTAAAGAAATATTTGAAGTAAAAGTTATATGTTTTGTATCAAGACTATTCCGGAAAAAAAAACCGAAAAACCCGAGAAAACCGAATAACCCGAGAAAACCCGAGGTTGAAAAACCCGAATTTTATTGGTTTGGTTTGGTGTATAAATTTAAAAACCCGACGCAATTGGTTTGGTTTGGCGTTTAAAAATCCGAACCAATCCGGTCCATGTACACCCCTAGTGTGGACCATGCAATAGCTAAAGAATGCGCATGATTTTATTACATTTCAATTTATATATATACAATATTCTTTTATTTTTGGGGAGTCTCAAGATATTTAATAATTTATATTTTTCTAAAAATTTAGTAATAAAAAAATTTAAATACATTGTAATAATTTTGTATCAAAAAGCTTTTTATATTTCCTTTAATAATTTTGTATATTAAAATAATACCTAATATACATACTCAAATGTCATCATATATATTAAGGGGCACTTTCATAGATCTCCTTTCAGAGTTACTGTTATAACACTTAATCTCCTTGAAGATTTAAACATTACACTTACCTCCCTTATTTTTTTCTTTATTAAATTAGCTAGGTTCAAATGAAAATTTGTTGTACTTTTCAGTATTGTCCTTTGTTGGCTTTTGTTGCTCATATTCTCCTAAATGCACACACAAGTATACATATTTGACAAGTAATAAAGTGATGAGATCAAAGAAAGAAATACTTAGGATGTAACCACCCTCCAATTGCTACAGCCGTATCTCCCTTGCCTCCAAAATCGGACCCACTTTAAAATTAAGTTACGGGATTTTTTATATGCTTGAGAAATAATTTTTGGACAAAAATATTCTTTCCTGTCAAAGTTGGATTTACGAGTGAAATTTAGACTAGCTTGGCGCTAGAATAGGTACTACTGGGCGCTGGATTTGGCACTGGGCCAATGCACTTCAGGATTGGACTTGCCGTTGGACACATGCAAATTATATAGTTCGAATTATCAGTGATATTTAACTTAAATCATAGTATAATGTTATGTCTAGTTCATATATGCATAGGGATATTGATACACAGAAATGTTGATGAATATATAGACATGTTCATATACGTACATTGATAGTTGAAATGTTTAGAATTTTATTCGGGGACTGAAGTTGCCTCTGTTAATTTTCATTTTTTGTCTTCATATCTAGTTACACTATCGAAAGGATCTGTAATTTGTTAACATTCACTGTCAAGTTGTTGAGAAATTAACCGGCCAGGGGATGGATCCAACATTGAGGATACAAATACTTGGACAATATTTATTTGGAAGCCATTTAGGAGAAGATCTTCCCACTGTATCTGGTCACTATTGTCGAGTCATGGGTTCTCATTATGAAATTAGCTTTAGATTAAGGTGTTCATGCAGTCAATGATTATATGGTTAACAAGAGTTCAACACAATTGTCTACCTTCTCGTCTGCCTTTCTGCAATCTGCAGTTGTTTCCCTCAATCCATATGTGATGCACAGCAGCAGCAAATACAAACCCCGGTATCCCTGCTCTTGGTCCGCTGTTTCTAAGTTGTGCTTGGAGCCATGTAGTCTCAGCATCCCAAGTACCTGGTTTCCTTTGTATGTTCAGCCACTTCAATAAGGACAGCCAAATCTGTTTAGAGTAATTTCATTCAAAGAATAGGTGCCCAAAAGTTTCCTCCAGCCTTGTATTGCACTCAAAGAATAGGTGCACAATTTGAGCATGAAGTTGTGACATGACCTAGAAGCCCGTCTTTAATTTTTCCAATGATGCAAAACAAACTTTTCTAATCCGATGAAGGTATAAGAGCATCTGAGAACTTCCAACACCTCAAATGAGCCATTCAGTACAATATCAGACGTCACCTCGATCTGTAGTTTTATAAAATGTTGCTTGTGCAGAACAGCACAAGTCAGCGTCGATTGTTTTCTGCCATATCGTCATTTCACCTTTCACAGATTTCTTCTCCCAGTAAAGAAGTTTAGCAATCTCTTCAATCTTCCTTTGTTCTTTCTGAAGTTCCTCCTTGCGCACTGGCAGGCATTGTAGTTAGTATTCCAATTGATAGGAGTGCCAGAAAGAACACAATATAAAAGCCATCAGGTCTAAGAACTTGATCAACTTCAATTATGAAATGGATGGAGAAATAATATAACTGTAACAACCCACCTCACTAGTGATATTGTCCGTTTTGGGCCTAGGCCCGCACGGCTTTAAAACGGGTCACTAGGGTGTAAGGCCTGCTTACTCATATATCTAGCATCTCTCTTATATTTTGCCGATATGGACTTTCCTCCTAAGCTGGGGTGTCACATACACCCCCTCTTATGGATTCAGCATCCTCGCTACGGTTCAATTTGATCAGAAATTGGCCTATGAGGAGGCCTCGATAGCTATTTTGGATAGAGAGGTTTGCCCGTTGAGATCAAAGACTATTCCTTCTGTAAAAGTGTTGTGGAGGAACCATCCGAGTGAGGAGGCTACTTCGGAGGCGAAGCAGGACATTCGGGACAGATACCCGCAACTCTTTTTTTGAATTTAGGTTAAACACAAAGAAGCTTCAATGCATATGTGCATTGGTTACAGGTATACTCTCAGCGCGTTCTCACGTGAATTTTGAACTAATAGATTATGGATTTACATATTCATATTTGTGTATGTACTCATTCGAGTTACATTAGTGTTTATTTTCTTTCCTTGTAATTTTTGCATGATGGTACGGGGTCGCCCGATACCCCATTTGCATGTGATTGATGGTATGGAGTCGCCCGGAACTTCCTAGTATATGTTAGTTTATAAATTATGATTGTTGGGTGTTGTTGGCAGCAGTTTTGAGAAGAGTACATAATTGGATTAGTCCTAATTATAGGGAAAACTCTGCCCAAATTTCGGTAATCCTAAGAGACTGGTTAAGACGGTTAAGGTTTGCCAATGCGTCCCTCTTTGACCACGGGTAGAGCTTTTCTTACGTTCGAGGACGAACGTTATTTTCAGGGAGGGAGAATGTAACAACCCAATGTTTTTTCAAATGTTTAGAATTACTCCCTTATTCACACTTTATTTAATTTTACCGGGTCTTGTATCAAAGCGGATAATTATGGATATATATATATATATATATATATATATAATTGGATATTATTTATATGATATAATATATGAGATGATGAATCGGTTAAGAGTAAATTATTGGGCCAAACCCACTACCTCTCACGTCTTTAGGTGAAAGTGAGAGTCAGTTCCTCGAATGGTCATTGAACTTGTAGAAAAGTCCTATTAAAGTAACTTTTGATTTTTTTTTAGACAATAAGCCCTTGTTTCCAATAAAGTAAAACAATCCATTTTTTGACATAATCCCCTTAACCCATTTTTAAATTACAAAATTCATTATTTAGGCACAATTTTTCGGTACTATGAAATTCTTGTTCAAATAATATTTTCATGTTTTAATAATACAAAATCAAATTATTATTTCAAGTTATAAGAATAAAACAATATAACAATTCAAAATTTAAGTATGCTATAAGATTTTCTTTGTTATATCAACTTCTTTTGAAATATTTTAATATTTTTCTATTGCTCAAAGTAGGAAGTTGAACACTTTACTGAATAAAAGTACTTGGACATAATTGAAACACATGAGATGTTATATAGATGCATGATGCATGTAGAATATTTGGATAAATTTTCTCAAAAAAGAAAAAAAAATCATGTTGGATAACTATTTCGTAAAAATCAAAACATTTTTAACAATTAGTTGTATATATGCTTTCTAAAAATATAAATATTTATATTAATTGTAATCCACTTATTTGTAGTACTTAAATAAAATAAAAATATTACAAGTTCATCTCCAACAAAATCAAAATAGTAAATAGTTTTTTTGATAATCGAAAATTTTATAGATCGAAAAAAATTATTTATAATCGTTAAAAAATCTACAATTAAGCGTCGTGCTTAATTCTACTATCAGCCAACTATATCCTTTTATTTTCTACTTTAGACACAATTTTGCAATATTATAAAAATTTTGTTTGAATTAATATTTTTCACATTTTGAAAATAAAATAAAACTATTGAAATGGGTTATATAATTTAAAAATAAGTTAAGGGGTCTTATGTCCAAAAATGGAATGTTTTACTTTTTTGGAAATATGGGCATAGTTTGATGACCTTATTGTCCAAAAAAATTCAAAAATTACTCTAGTAGGATTTTTCTACAACTTCAATTACCATTTGAGGGATTGACTCGTGAAAGTGAAGACATAATTACATTATTTTATCTAGCCCCCCCCCCCCCCCCCCCCCCCCCTCCCCCCACAAAAAAAAAAGAGACAGAGAGAGGATAGCATAGGGCAGTTCGTTAGCTGCGTTCAAAGATCCATTACAGTGAAGAATTCTCGTGGGTTACAAACAAACAACCAGGTACATATTTTTTATGGAAATGGGCCAAAATTACCCCTGAACTTTGAAAAATAGTTCATCCATGCCCTTCGTTATACTTTAGGGCAATTATACCCTTACCGTTATACTTTGGGCCACATATGGCCTTGAGTATAACGACGTGCCACGTGTCAGTCTCTCAGTGGCCAATTTATTTCCCCTCTTATTTTTCATCCGGATCAAACAAATACGGATCCGACCCAATTAAATTAGTACCCACCCCGTCTCAAAACATATCCAACCCAAATAAACCTAAACCTAACCCATCAATATCTTAGACTCAACTAATTAAATGTGCACTACATTAGTTAGGCAATACAATAAGATGAAGACATGCTGCTTAAATCTTTTGAAATTAAATCGGAAGTAATTTGGGTTTTATAGGTACGGAGATGAGGCAGCAAAAGTGGCAAGCGTTGGGCTTGATGCAGCAGGACATCTGTTGGCACGCGCCTTTCGGATCGTGTTTAAGATCGAATGGCGCTTAACCCCAAAAGTTCCTTTAATCGCGCCACCCAACTAAAGTCTAGTGCTAAAGCTGCTGTTGTAAAGAAGGCCAACAGCTCAAAGTACGACGTTGTTTGACTTTTCCGGTGAAGTCGTCAATTTACGCCCTCTTTTTAGATTTGTCCGTTGTCATACATGTTGATATATGTTATTACATGTAAATGATAAGGATTTTAGTCTTTGTAGAAGATCAAATTTTCCACACCAATCCACCTCAATTTCGCTTTTTCACCCTCGATCATTTTGTGTGTTTTCTTGGAAGAGGGAATATACACCAAAGAAAAAATTCTTAGAGAGCGTTAGATCGTTATTGATGGGTTAGGTTTAGGTTTATTTGGGTTGGATATGTTTTGAGACGGGTTGGGTACTAATTTAATTGGGTCGGATCCGTATTTGTCTGATCCGGATGAAAAATAAGAGGGGAAATAAATTGGCCACTGAGAGACTGACACGTGGCACGCCGTTATACTCAAGGGCATATTTGTCCCAAAGTATAACGGTAAGGGTATAATTGGTCCTAAAGTATAACGAAGGGCATGGATGAACTATTTTTCAAAGTTCAGGGGTAATTTTGGCCCTTTTCCGTATTTTTTATTATCTTTAGTATATACATAGTACTGCCGTTGAGATGAATTTAATTGAGTGTAATAGTGAAGACAAAAAAATTTAGAGGTGAGGAATGATTACTCAATGATTAGAATGACCCATGATTCTGAATAGTTGTAGAATTGGTTAGCGGTAGGATTTCAAATAAGACAAAATAGGTGTTCAAAGTGGGAAATTACTCTACTGCAAATTCTCCAATTTGTTTCAACTCATCAACTGTGTCATTTTTATTTTTATTTTTGTTTTAGTTTCCTTTTTTCCTTAGTTACGTACACACTGTGATTATTGTTATTCTGGGATTAGATCATATTTACATAATTGTTTACTAAGTGGTCGTTTGGTTCATGGTATAAGAGAAGTTATCCCGGCGCTAATTTTTATACCACGTTTGGTATAAGGTATAAAATAATCCCGGAATAAATTTATACCTTGCACCAAACGTGGTATAAAAAATTAGCTACGGAATAGCCCACCTTATACCTTCTTAACCCACTTATACCGGATTATTTTATACCATCTTTTAGATGGTATAAAATAATCCCACTGTATGGGATAAATTAGTCCCGGGATTATAATCCCGGGACTATTTCGACCAGCAACCAAACGACCACTAAGAGTATTGAGATAGAATTTCTACCTTTTAAAAGAATGATAGAATCATCGTATACAATATTGAGATTTAACCCTTAGCTTATAAATTAGGAATATGAGATTTGGCCCATTAATTAAAATCAAGATTGAAACTTGATTATAGATTTAGAATCCATGGCTTCTGGTTGATCTTAGGGGCGGGTTTGAATTGACCAAGAGTTTACTTTGACCCTGAGGTGTCCTAAAAATTATGGGATTAGTTTCCGTAAACTAATTTGGACCCATTATTTATGTTATTGAATAGATTTAGGCTATTGGAGATCGTTTGAAGAGAATTTGGCGTAAGAGAGGTTTGTATTCCGGTTATAAGGCAAGTGAGGCTTAAACTCTTAGTTTACTTACTTTTCATAAAAAGCATATGGTTTGTGTTGTATGTATGCATTTAAACCATTTAATTCGTGTGAGTGGGCAAGCATGATCTAAATTGGATAATTTACATGTGTCTAAAATAATGACCGTCTGAGTCCCTTAGCGTAATTTCTCTTAAGTAGACACTTGCTATATATGTAAAGTTTTGAATTGGTATTGATTGGATATTTGTTCCACTTTATCTTATCTTGCGTAGATGCCAGAAATATTAGTGACTCGGGTAAGATTGTGGGTAAATAAGCCCCACTTCAGAAGACGGGGTAAGACATGGACAGATACGTACCGTGTCCCGTGAGCATAGATTCAGATTCAGTGTATTTCAAGTGTTGCTTGTTTATGCTCATGATTTCAGCTTCAGTATTTATATTTAGTATACTTGTGCTGTGTAATTGCTTTTATGCATTATCAGATATTTATAAGACTTGCCCCATGGGTAAGCTGAGAGTGTGTCGATGATCTTGCTGGGTCTTTTAGACTCTTGCTTGTTGATGTTTGTATGTGTGCAGGTGTGGTTAACAGCGACCAGGTAGCCGATACCTGATTATTCCAGCTTACTTCGGTCCAGTTAAGTCGAGGTGAGCTACCATTAGATCATGGCGTATCTGTTCTTCTTTAGTTGACTTAGTAGTATTTTGAGTTGTGTCTCTTACTTTTGTATTTAGACTAGCAGTTCCATGACTTAGATATTTTATAGGGTTTTTGGGCACACTCAGCATTTATATTTCGCTTCCGCACTTAACTTATATTATGAGACTAGCTTGAGTATATTCTTCTTCATCTTATCATTATTCACATGCTTAGCTTGTAGGGTTCACCTTATGGGTAGAAGCTCGTCAGGTGTCCTGTCGCGGCCTAAGTGTCAAAATTGGATTGTGACAAACTTATGTGACACCCCAGCTTAGAAGAAAAGTCCCACATCGGCAAAACACAAGAGAGATGCTGGGTATATAAGCAAGGAGGCCTTACACCCTAGTGACAGGTTTTAAAGTTGTGCGGGCCTAGGCCCAAAGAGGACAATATCACTAGCGGGCTGGGCTGTTATAGATGGTATCAGAGTCACTCATGTGTCAGCCTTGTCGATGTGGGTCAGAGTTCAACTAAATTTAAGCAAATACCGGATAGGTGGGGCGAACCTTAGTGCTGAGTCTAGGAAAATCCCATACGTTGGGGCAAAACTCAGCGAGGAGGTTGAGTCCATAAGAGGGGTGTATGTAACACCCAAGCTTAGGAGGAAAGTCCCGCATTGGCAAAACACAAGAGAGATGCTAGGTATATAAGTAAGCAGGCCTAACATCCTAGCGGCGCGTTTTAAAGCCGTGCGGACCTGGGCCCAAAGTGGACAATATCACTAGCGGGCTGGGCTATTACAAAAATATACAACCAACAATCTCCTAAATAATTGAACAACACATAAGAGGTATTCTATTTGCACAAAATTTGTTTTCAAATCAGCGTTTGTTTATGCAATTTGCACAAAATTTCAACATCAACTTCATATCATGATTTCAAATCCCAAATCCTCCAAAAAAGATATGATTTGAGATTTTAAATCATGATTTCAAATTTGTTAAATGCATAATCTGGCCCATAAATTTATATTTTGTAAAAAAAAGATCCATAAGTTGGTAAATATATTTATCAATCATATTTACTAACCATTTATATCAAATATTAAAAGATCTGCAAGTTGGTAATATATTTATAACAAATTTACTTTTACCAAATGCATGTGGGAAGATTATATTAAAGAGTAGTTACACTACAATTCATGTTTAATTTTCCTTTTTATTGAACTAAAATTCGATCAATTAATGTCATATTTTTTTTAGAAAGGCCTTCTAGGAGCGTATTAATTATGTTATGAACTATGATTTTCTCATTTGGTGAGATTATATAATAATTGGAAAAGTTTTGATGATTTTCACAACTTCTGAGGTTTTTTATATTATGTCCAAACAAAACTTCAACTTGAAATCATCATGATTTTAAATCACTGATGTCATATCATGATTTCAAATCATGTCCCAACGGTTATTCATGCTAGAGCCCCCAACGGGATCAGACAATGAGAAAAATGAGTCATATCAAAGGCCCTAAATGAACATGGCATTTTGATTGTTCCTAGGAAATCAATAACAACAGGTACACCCCTTTCAGGAGCAAATTGAACCTGAGCCTGATCGTGCAAATGACATTCCTTTTCAGGAGATAAATACCCTAACTGCCTAACTTGCTTCCTAGTACAATAAACCACTGTCAGCCAAAACAGATAATAGAATAACAACATATATTATTCCTATTAGGCACAACACAAAACATACCCCACATGTTCAATGTCCAAAGCAGTCCGAATAGCCCATTCTAAATTGGGATTGCTGAAGCAAGCTGATCAATATACTTATCTGCTTCTTGATGGAACTTTGGTCCTATCCAGAAAACCTAATTAAATGACCTTCATACTATATCGATTTCTGAATCGCCTTCTCAATTGTCAAGCCTTTTATATGGAGCATTGGCATAGGGAACATAATCCTTGTCTTTTGACCGAAATGAGGTAAATAATCCCTTCGGTGCTGGAATAAGGCAATGTAACTTCTTTTCTTGAGGAGCTTTCAAGGAACATCTGCAACTGTGTCAAAACCATATACATCTGGCATCACAAATTGCATCGACGAGGCTAAAGTGTATAAGAATTATATGTTCGTACCGTACTCCGTCAAATTCTAGTATAGTTTATGATATCGTCCCATAGAGATTGAAAAATCTAAACTACAAACTTGTAGTATTTTGACTACTATTTGAGAGAATCAAATTGATGAAAAGAGAGTAGTGTCTTATATTTGTAAACTTCTTAAACAAAAGAAAAACAACTTTCGAAAAACTTATAACTTAAAAAGAGTTGGGAATCATTGAATTCACTTGATATTGTTGTCATAATACAATCTCAATTTTTACATGTTTTTCACTTAAAGACCAATTGCTTATTGCTAATATAATTATATATCGTTCTCTTGAAAATCATCAATTAATAACATTCCTTAAGGTTATATATATTAATTGATTGATAACTACTGAAGATGAAAACCGAAATAATCTTGCCCGATTTGTGTCGAAGAATAGTAAAAACCCCTTGAGATTATTTTTACCTAAGATCTATAATATTTCCTACGACAATTCCTTCTTGAGAATTAAAACTGAAGAAAGCAATATTATGCTTTTTGATAACTAAAAATTACTTTTCCTCTACATATTTGTTCATTAGTTATAATATGTTAATTTTTCTTTGTGAGAATTACAAAATTAATATATAAATAACTAAGAGTAAAGTATATAGAGGTGATAGTAACAATTAATTGAATTCTACCATTCTAGCACAAACTAGATATGAATATGAAGTGTTTCGGGACAAGCATGTGTTACAATTGAGATAAGTAATATAATAATATATCAAGCTACTTCAACTATCCCAACAATAAAAGATTACTCCATGGTGGAGTATTCCAATCCCAAAATATAGAAGAGAACAAAGAAACTTTTATAATTAAAATTCTAAAACAAGCTAAAATAAAGAGAGAGAGAGAGAGAAACCAAGATGTGTTTCTTCCCGATTGATTGATGATTCTTACAAACTTTTTCATCTTATTTATAGACATGAAAGTCTAGATGCATATAGGATGATTCAAGATGCATCTAGGATAAGTTGTAGATGTATCTTCAAATTAGAAGCTAGATGCATCTAGCTTTTGATCTTGTGTCATCTTTCCTTCAATTTATTCTTTCTCTACTTTTCCTTCTTGTTGTCTTGTTATCCGGTCATTCTTCTTCCTGCAAGTTTTGTTAGAAACATGTGGAAATTGAATAAAATATTCATGTGATTTTGTAAAAATATTATATTTTTAGTTATGAAAATACATGAATAATTTATACTCATCAAATTCCCCCACACTTGAATTTTTGCTTGTCCTCGAAGAAAACATATATACCTTTTTTTTTTTTTTTTAATGTAGAGACAAAGGGGAGGATGATTCTTTTAAAATTATTATTTCTCTTGTAAAACGGAAATATAATCAAATAAAATCTATCATAGTACCGAACTTGTATATTTTCTATACTCACCAGTTTTATACCTTGTTTCTGCTCTTATTTTTGTTCAACAAAAACTACACCTTCCTAGTTTTTGAGACCTTCTCTGAAGTTGATAACTTTATGATCATCATCCGCACTAAGTATTCTTGTATCTTTTGTCCATAGGCTTTTCCTTTATGTCTATCTCCACTAATATAGTCCAAACACTTATCTCGAAAATCATTTGAGGACTTCTTTAGGCTTGTAATGTCGGCTTTAGGGTGGTAGGATAAAGGATATTTAGTAGTGACTATCATTGTCCACCTTGATTTGCGAGCGAAAGTTTCCAAAACCTACATGTTTGTTGGTGTACACATACATATTTCTTTACATATACATATATAGGCCTTTTTTTCATTATTTATTTTTATTTTTATTTTATTTTTTATCACAACCATCGAATTTTGTCGGATTTTTTTTTCCAGCCCAACTTGCTTCACTATAGCTGGAGGGATATATCTAATAGCTATATTATAGATTAAAGAGGTGTGTATCTAGAAAAAATTAATAATTGAGATTTAAGGCTTCAAACAAGGGAACTAAAGGATATTTATTTGTAAGAGACGCAGATAATCAAAGAAAGCCTAATTTCATTTTTCAGAGATAATTGTTGCCTAGAATTTCGCCTCGAGAGAA
>NC_081347.1:53511809-53539861 GCF_029784015.1 Lycium ferocissimum
CTTAATATTGGATATAGAGAGTTTATAGATATTACTGACAACCAAATCTTTTCTGAGGAAAAACAATATCCCATCTAACACGTTAACTGGGATAAGAACCAGAATGTCAAGAAATATGCCAAACCATCAACTTCTTGAGCGAGTATCTTTGTTGTTCTTCTTGAGCGAGTGTCTTTGTTGTTTTTTTTTAATTTTTTTTAATGATAAAAAGACAGTAGATGAGCCCATTAAGGTTGTCCTGCCAAAATCTCATCTAAACCAAGTGTAAGTAATAGTCCGTCTTTTTTTCCGAATATTTTAAGATTGTGCCTGCAAGCTAAAAATACAAGCTAAAAGTAGTAACTTGTACACCATCAGTTAAAACCATCACTTAATTTGTACGCAATAGTAAAAATAACAATACAAGCTAAAAATACAGCAAGATTACATAAGATAATATATTAGTAATGCGGTTTTTTTTTTTTGCAGTTCTTACAATAACATCACTGGCAGTAACCACAAAAACCCAAAGAACAAAGATCACACAACTTCAAACCTATAATTTCAAGCCAGCTACTACCCGCATTTAGCTAGAGTTAGATCATTACGTATTTACAATATTTGAAACTATATAAGAGAACACCCTAGCTTCATTAGTAGAAACGGAAATAACTTAAAACATAATATTACCTCCCTCACACTTAAAACGTTTCATCCTCCAGGATGAATGCGCCATATGAGGAAGAATCCTACTTCTTAGATTTCCCATTACTTACCTTGTCTTTTTACACATCAACCTGTTTCCATTCTTAATCCAAGTCAGACTTGGTGTCTTTCTCATCCATAACAGCTTTTCCTTTCCCTTTTCCTTTTCCTATCACCCTTTTTTGCGTCTTTGCTCTTTTTCGAGGTGGATTTCCCACCCGAATTGTGAAGTTACCTGTGGATGATGGTTATATTTGAGAAAAGTTAACTGCACCAATGTCACGATCTAAAAGAGGGCCATGACGGGCACCCGGAGCTAACCTACCGAGCACCACAAAACATACTTGCATCTCATAGTCATATCTGAGTGGGCCATAATGCTAACTCATAGATATCATAAGCTGTATGGGACACAAGCCCAAAGATAATATACATCGTCAAGCTGAAACCAAGTATACAAGCTGGACCAGACTGTCACATACATCTAACTGTACATACTGTCTACAAGCCTCTACTGGAGTACATGACATAAAGTAGTTGGGACAAGGCCCCGCCATACCCATGCAAATGCATATGCAAATGCAACCATGTTGACTCAGAGAGTAACTCCGGAGCAAGTGGAGTGCCACAACACTGTCTGCTGAGCTGATATCCTACTGGGAGATCCGTGAACCTATATCTCAAGACCTGCGGGCATGACACGCAGCGCCCCCCCAGCAAAGGGACGTCAGTACGAATAATATACCGAGTATGTAAGGCGGAAATGTAACATAATAAACATATACCGCAAAGAAGGAGGATAAGAATCAACCTGACACTTATGAGCTACCGATGTAAATCTATATATATATATGTATATATATATATGTACCACTTCTTATTCTTGCAATATCCACTATGTCTATATACCCTACCATGGCCCTCGTTAGCTTATTATCATAACATTATTCGAACATATGTTGCGGCGTGTAACCCGACCCAATTATGAATACATGTGTTGCGGAACGTGCAACCCGATCCAAATATGAGTGCATGTGTTGCGGAATGTGCAACCCGATCCAAATACAAATGCATGTGTTGCGGAACGTGCAACCCGATCCAAATATAAGTGCATGTGTTGTGGAATGTGCTACCCGAATCAAATATGAATGCATGTGTTGCGGAACATGCAACCCGATCCAAATATCCCCTATAGGTACCCTTTATACACTTCTAGTATTCGTTCTTTATCTATTAGCTTCTATGTAAACCTTAGTCTTATAAACGTACTTTTAAATTGTTAGAACACCTTCTGAATTGACCTAACCTTGACTACCTCGAGAATACGTCATGAGCTTTACTTTCTAATATCATATGCCCTATTAGGGATTTTATAACTAACGTAGTAACTCTTATACTCCCATGATGGTCACTACTTATCTGTTGATGCCTACATGATCACATAAGACTTATAAACACATTTTCGGGCCATTAAGACTTCTTTGTTGATGCCTACATGATCACATAAGACTTATAAACACATTTTCGGGCCATTAAGACTTCTTCCCGAATAACTAAAACTTAGTCAATTCCTGGTTGCATCATAAGCCTATCTTCTAGCATTAAGTAACTCATTAGGAATCTTCTACTAACATACTATTTATGTCTTACAAAACATTCCTTGAGGACACTGAATTCATCGGAGTGACGTAAGGTCGTTATACCTCTGATTTCCATTATGGAGCTAACATCATTGGCATATCTCCCCTTGAAGGAACAATAGTCATAAGATGAGATCAACATCAATAGTATCATAAGAACATCAAGAATGTAAGCTTCTAGCATTACTATGAGAGGAATCATTATGGACATCATTTGTGAAATTTCATAACAATAACATCATGCCTTAAAAAAGAAGGGACAACCTTAACATACCGTGCTGCTTATTTAGCCACTCAAAGTCTACCTTCCGAGCCTACAAATCTACATCCAAGATGATTCATACAACAATCAGGCCATAGGAACACTTACACACTCAAACTTAGCTAGTTAATAAGTTAACGGAATTCGGACAGCATTTCCCCTATATTATCTACTTCCTCCAAATTCCAAAACAACTCCCAAACATCATTAACAACATCAAAAATTAAATAACCAAGATACTACATCACAAACATATACAAATACATCCGAAACTTCCTTCAAAAATCAGTCCATAAGCCAACAACATCAACATATCCACCTACGACCTTTATGCCACGTTTTCCTTTACTTTAAACCATTAAAATCTTCAAAAAAAGAAAAATAACTTAATATCAAACTCAAGATGAAAAACATACCTTATAACTTGAAGAGCTTCACCTTACACAATTCACCTTAAAGCTTATCCACCACAACTTCAATTAGAAGTAAGAACAAGCTCCTTTCATGAACAAGTTAGGATTTTATGGCTTGATCTTCTCTTGATTTGATTTGGAATGGTTTGGAGTGTTGGAGAGAGCTCATAGGATCTAGAAGGTTCTGTTTTGGTGAAAATATGAGCCCCAAGTCGTGACCCTTCTTATTTATAGCAAAAAATGAAGTTTCCACCACCTCAGTTCGATGGCAGCATCAACGATACCGTCGTTATTCAACGGTCCATCGAATTGCAACCGTCAAATTGCACAGAGGAATCGTACAAATTTGTACGAGCCGTATCTTTCACCATAGGTCTCGAATTTGCGATCTGTCAGTTGCATTGGAAAAAAAGACTCTCTGAATTCAATTTACATAGGTTATGCATTCCATAACTCCTCATATTCTAAGAGATATACCTCTCTCAAGTTGGACCAAAATTTCTTGTCCCAAATTCTGCCAAATTTTCCCAAAGTTTCAACAAACTTAATTTCGATTCGCTTGATCCCGTTAATTTCGATTCACTTGATCCCGGAACCGTTAGACACTTACTTAGGATTTGTTAAAAGTATTCTTTAACCTTATAAGGGTTCCATGACCTCTCCGAGCCTACATTAGTTTACTTACGATGCAAACGATGCAAAAAAATTTTAAGGTGTAACAACCAATGTTATCCACTTCTGGTAGATTACCATAAAAGTTACTGCTATCGGTTGACAGAGGATCAGTCCCGACATGTGCCAATGGTTGTGGCTGTGTATTTTCTAGTTGATCATCAGCAGGAACACAATAGCTTGGAATTGGGGTGGTGTCTGGATCTATCCAATAAATTGGAGGAAAATCTAGATATCCTGTAAAGTTCCAAATTTCAGCCATTTGTTGCATCATATTAGAAAATTTCCAGATCGTGAAGGAGTTGTACATCATGTCCTGCATTTGTATATGTTCTACTCTCCCAAAGCGTCGATCAATTTTTTCCACCAAACTCCCCAATTTTTCCTTACATTTGTGATCCTTGGTAGTAAGCTGCGCATTTATCCTTCCAAGCTGTTCTGCTAGCTTTTCAACTTGTTGCCTTCCAGTTCCTCTAAATTGACTTGTTGATCCATCCGGCAGTGGCTCCATCCCTGTCAATCCTTCTGTACACTCCATTCTTCCCCAATATGAATTGTCAATGACCTTAGAGTATTTGTAAATAATCATGTTTGGGGTAGGACTAATACCACAAAGTTTACATAGTAGAGTTATCGTGGAGAGGTACCATAAGATTCTCACATATTCATTTCGACACTCAAATATGTTGCCGTTAATCATCTTGCCAACATTTAAATCCTTTTTCTTCCATATAGTATAGAGAAGAGCCACTCTTGGAGTGTATATTTCACAAGAATTTGAGTTCGGCAATAATCTACTTCCAATAAAGGCAAATAGTGGTCTGGCAGTATAGTCTGTGTTCCTATGAAGTAGTTTACTCACTTTTTTATCCGCATTGTAGCTCCAATTTGCTCCTTTGGGACATAACTCAGCTTCTATCCTCTCCCAATTTTGGGTTTGAGAAAAGTAATTGTTTCTTCATCATTGATATTATCAAGATGGAACAGAGAATTAATGGCTATTGGATAAAAGCTAACAACTTTGCCTCTTACCACAGATGTATCAGTTGCCCTGTTGAGATTTTGATAGAACTCTAACACCATTTCAAGATAATAACTACCTAGTGGGCGTGAAAATAATCCACATCTGTAGTGTCAGATAATATCAGCAATGAACATGTCTCGAGGCCCATCTTCGTCTCTAAAAAAAAAAAAATTCATTTTTCGAAGTTGATTTTGCGATTCGAATTTCTTTGAAACTAGTTCTGTGAAGGAGATTCTTCATCTGATTAATTTCTTTTTTGAGCCATTGAGTGGTGTTCTTTTAATGTCAAGAGAAGTGAAAAAGAAAAAGAAGAGAAATCAACCAGAGATGATTTTCTAACTTCTTAGATCGGTGAAAAGAGTTTTCTTGACATTTTCTCCAAAGTACAGTTCATTTCTCTTTACAGACAAACAATAAGGGCTATAAATCATTAAGAACAAATGCATCCGGTAAGTCATCTTCTCTCAAGATGTATCTAGTGAGTACAGCTAAAAGAAATTCTGCACTAAAGATTTGGAGGTACGGATGAGTTTCAAAGACTGTAGATAATAGAAGTGGCTCTCTGAGTTCTGATTTTGCCATGCCTCTATATTTCTAGGGTTACTTGCTCAGCATTGAGTCTTTACGCTTCTTTTTTTTTTCTTTTCATTTTGTTATTAGATATTTTCTAAATAACTGGGTATTTGAAAGAGTTTATTTTGAGTAGTAGCAGCGAAAAGTTAGAAACTTAGAAACTTTTTTGGTTCTGCACTAACTAAATAAAACTACTACTTAACTTTTTGTACTGAAAGTATCCCCTTCTAAACTTAGTGCTTCCAAACTAAATTACAATTCAACTACTCCTACGTCCCCCTTTTTTTTTGTTTATTTTGAAATTTTTTTTTTGGTGTCCTATATATATATATATATATATATATATATATATATATATATATATATATATATATATATATATATATCGCACACAAATAATTACTTAAGGTATATATACGTATGTAGACACACGTACAAATATATGTACATAAAATAAAAAAATAATAGTTCTGAGTTTATCGTCGTCAGCTCAACTTTTTTTTTTTTTACTTACTTGATTATGATTGGATAAACTACTCTGTCAAATCTTCCATTGACATATAGCTTCAATCTGTGTCCATTAACCTTGAACTTATCTCCCCCTTCCTGAAGTTGAATTTCTACCGCTCCGTAAGGTATCATATTTGTAACCATGAAAGGCCCTGTCCAGTGATATTTAAACTTTTCAGAAAAAAGTTTTAGTCTGTTGTTGTACAGAAGCACTAAATCTCCCGCCTTGAATTATTTATGCTTAATCAGACTATCATGCCATTTTTTTGTTTTTTCTTTGAAAATTCATGTGTTCTCATAAGCTTCCATTCTTAACTCATCTAATTCATTTACCTGCATAAACCTATTATTTGAAGTGGAATTTAGTTCACAATTTAATGCTTTCAGTGCCCAAAAGGCCTTGTGTTCAAGTTCAACTGGTAAATGACAAGATTTTTCGAAGACCAATTTATATGGGGTTGTACCAATTGGTATTTTGAACGTCGTTCGATATGCCCATAATGCATCGTCTAATTTTAAAGTCCAGTCTTTACGGGAAATTCCAACCGTTTTTTCAAGTATTATTTTTAATTCACGATTAGAAACTTCAACTTGTCCTTGTGTCTGAGCATGATACGGTGTTCTTGTTTTATGAGTCACACCATATTTTGCCAGTAACGAGGAGAATTGTCTATTGATGAAATGAGTCCCTTGGTCACTAATAATGACTCGTGGTGTGCCAAATCTAGTAAAAATATTTTTTATGAGAAAATCGCATACTATACGAGCATCATTCTTCCTTGTAGGGATTGCTTCAACCCATCTTGATACATAATCCACAGCCACAAGGATATGTAAAAGAGTGAGAAGAAGGAAAGGGACTCATAAAATCTATCCCCTAAACATCAAATATTTCACATACATGTATTGATTGTAATGGCATCTCATCTCTCTTAGTGACGTTACATGTTCTTTGAGATTTATCAGATTGTGCAACATATACTCGAGCATCTTTAAATATTGTCAGCCAAAAGAAACCAGCTACCAAAACTTTAAAAGCAGTTCGATTGGCTGCATAATGCCCTCCAATTGCTCCACCATGACAGTGATAAGGTATGTTATTCATATCTTCCACAGGTACACATCGCCTAATGATATTATCTGCACAATTTCTAAGTAAGTAAGGTTCATCCCACAAGTAATATTTAGCATCAGATATAAGCTTTTTTCTTTGTTGGTACGTGAGATCTTGGGGTGTCCACTTTCCAACCAAGTAACTTGTGATATCTGCAAACCCTGGTGGTTGAGTCACAATTGGAAAAATATGTTCATCAGGAAAATCTTCTTTTATTTCACTAAGCTCAAGAGGAAGGTTCTCTAATGTAGACAAATGGGTCAGCTACTTGATTTTCTATTCCTTTTTTGTCTTTTATTTCAAGGTCAAATTCTTGTAGAAGCAAAATCCATCTTAACAATCTAGGTTTAGAATCTTTTTTTGCTAAGAGGTATTTTAAAGCTGCATGATCAGTGAAAAAAATAACCTTGGTTCCTATTAAATAGGATATGAATTTGTCAAATGCAAATACTACTGCCAATAATTCTTTTTCTGTTGTTGCATAATTCAACTGAGCCTCATTCAGTGTCTTACTGGCATAGCAAATGGGACGAAAAATCTTATCTTTTCTCTGGCCTAAAACAACTCCTACAGTTGTATCACTAGCATCACACATGATCTCAAAAGGTTGGCTCCAATCAGGAGACACAACTATAGAGGCAGTTGACAACCTTTCCTTAAGTGTTTCAAATGCCTTCAAACAATCACCTGAAAATTCAAACATAACATCTTTCATAAAAGGTTAGTCAGTGATTTTGAAATCTTTTATGAACTGTCTGTAAAAACTTGCATGTCCTAAAAACCTTCTAATGCCTTTAACAGTTATGGGAGTGGGTAATCCTGCTATAACATCACTTTTAGCCTTATCAACTTCTATCCATTTGTCAGTGATTTTATGTCCTAAAACAATTCCTTCTATAACCATAAAATGACATTTCTCCCAATTAAGAATCAAGTTGGTCTCTTGACATCTCTTAAGAACTAAGTTCAAGTGGAAAATACAATCTTCAAATGTTTTTCCAAAAAGCGTGAAATCATCCATAAAAATCTCTAGAAATTTTTCAGTCATGTCAGAAAAAATTGCTGACATGCAATGCTGAAATGTAGCAAGGCATTGCATAGACCAAATGACATTCTCCTATAGGCATATGTTCCATGAGGACATGTGAAAGTTGTCTTATCCTGATCTTCAGGTGCAATTGGTATTTGATTATATCCTGAATAACCATCAAGAAAATAGTAAAAGCTATATCCTATAATTCTTCCCAACATTTGATCAATAAATGGTAAAGGAAAATGATCTTTCTGGTGGCATCATTCAGACATCTGTAATCGATTCATACTCTCCATCCTGTAATAGTCCTGGTAGGTATGAGTTCATTATTCTCATTTTTTATAATTGTCATACCTCCTTTCTTTGATACTACCTGAACTAGACTTACCCAAGGGCTGTCTAAAATACAGTAAATGATACCTGCTGCCAGAAGCTTTACAATCTCATTCTTCACCACTTCCTGCATTACTGGATTCAATCTTCTTTGAGGTTGGACTATTGGCTTGTAACTATCCTCCATGAAGATTCTATGGTGCCATTTGGACATGATTTGATACGATAGTTTGAAACCATGAGATGAAATCATGTTTGGACATACAATTTGGATTTCTTAAGTTGTATTTTTTCTTAGACATAAAAATCCCACAAGTTGTGAAAACTATCAAAGCATTCCCAATTCTTATACAATCTTACCAAATGAGCCAGTCATAGTTCATAACAAAATTAATACGCTACTAGAAGACCTTTCTAAAAAATACAACATCAATTGATCAAACTTTAGTTCAATAAAAAAGAAAATTTAACATGAATAGTAATGTAACTATGACTTGGTAGAAGTTAGAACATAAATAAAGGTTGGTAGAAGATAATGAGGTTGATAAATGGTTGGTGGGAGTAATTGCTAAAAATATCTACCAACTTATGGGTCATTTTTTACAAAATATAAACTTATGAATCAAGTTTTACATTTAAAATTTTTGAAACCATGGTTTGATATCATGAGATGAAATCGCATATCCAAATGCTAATTTCATCTCATGACATGAAACCATGGTTTGAAATCGCATGTCCAAACGCCTACTATGTGTACAAATGGCCGGACTAATCCCTTTGATATCGGCTATGGTCCATCCCAAAGCTCTTTTGTGTGCTTTCAGTACTTCAATCAATATTTCTTCTTGTTCTGCAATCAAAGATGATCAAATAATAACTGGAAATGATTCATGCTCGAGACAAACATACTTTAAATGAGAAGGGATAATTTTAAGTTCAATTTTTGTTTGACCTTCTTCTGATTGCATTTCCTCATCCTTATAATCTTTTTCCAGTATTTCAACTTCGTTCCTAATGGTGGAATCATCATCTTATGGGGGTGCCAAATTTGACCAAACATCTTTCCATAGAGTCTAGAATTAATTTATCATTTTTGAATTCATCTGCAAGATCACTAATCATGTCAATTGTAATGCATGAAGATGATGTCTCATCTCCTGAAAATCTTAGCATCTTTTGCATATCAAAAATGACTTTTTCTTCATCAACTCTTAAGATTAGTTGTCCTTGATGGACATCTATTATGGCTCTACCTATAGCAAGAAATGGTCTACCCAAAATTATTGGTTCTTCAGGAAAATCCTCCATTTCAAGTACTAAAATATCTACAGGGAAAATAAATTTATCTACTCTTGCAAGAACATTTTCAATGATTCCCTTAGGTTTCTTAGTACTTTGATCTACAAACTGAAGTGAAACACATGTGGTTTTCATCTCACCAAGATTCAATTTTCTAAAATTAGAAAAGGGCATCAAGTTTACTGATGCTTTAGAATTGCAAAGTGCTTTTTTCAGTATGTACTCCTCCCAAAGTACAAGCAATTGTAAAACTACCTCGGTCTCCAAGCTTTTGTGGTAGCTTATTTTGAAGTATAGCACTGTATTTTTCAGTAAGTACTACCACAGAAACTTCTTCCAATTTCCTTTTGCTTGATAAAATTTCTTTTAGAAACTTGGCATACGAAGGCATTTGTAATAAAGCATCAGTGAAAAGAATATTAATGTGAATTTGCTTTAAAATATCCAAAAACTGTGCAAATTGATTATCAAGCTTCGCTCTTTTCGTGTTTTGTGGAAAAGGAATTGCCTCAGGAAGAGGAGTAATCTTTTCAATTATTTTTTCTTCTTTTTCATCTAACTGTTTAGAGGGTGTTTCAACATTCTTATCTTCGTCTACCTTTTGATCTGGCTGATTCTTTTCATGTCCATTTGTATATTGCTCATCAAGGTTCTTACCTGACCTTAAGGTGCTCCTATGGATTTTTCTCCGTGTTACTTGGTATGAGACCTTGAATATTTTCTGATATAAAGTTGTGAGTTGACTTAACTGAATTTCCAGATTCTTTAAAGCTGAATTTTGACTTTTCATTTTTTCATCAGTAGACTTAATGTACTTGTACAAAAGTCATCAATACTTGGATGAGCTTGCTGAGGCCTTTGCTGATATGGAACTGCTTGTTGGTAAGATGTTACGACCTAATTTACCAAGTCGTGATGCCATAAGTCCCATCGTACAAATAAGCCCACACCAACCGTTAACAGCCCAAAATAAGCGGAAATAAGCATACAAGTCATTTTCAAGTCTTAACAATCTTAAATAGAAATACTTAAGTAATTATTACAATCTTTCCCTAAAGTTTGATATTACCATAATACAAGGACTAGTAAGGATAAGAAGAATCCGGAGATACCCCGAATCCAAGGAGCTCCCCCCGGCCTCTCAAGAAACGCGCTAGCGGGGAACCTAGTAGTCACGGCCTCCACTCGTGTTAGGGATCAAATCTGCACCCAAAAAAAAAAAGTGTAGCAAGTGTAGCGTGAGTACAATAAACAACGGGTACTTAGCATGCATCATTGACCGGCCCTTTTCGAAATGGAGATGAAGGTTGGTCTTCGACATCACAACCACACTTGTCCGCGGTTAGTCCAAATACAAGACAGTCATAATAATAGCTAAACCCACATAACAGATAGATTTTCAAGATAAGCAAAACAATACCAATAATCACCACAACAACATTAGAAAAATGGATGAATGATATGCAAATGCAATGCAAGGCCTTTATTTCCACTTCACGATATACACATGTTCGAATATTAACGAATCGTGACCTATGGGGGCTCATGAGGCCCATATATCACTGCTCCGGTAATTTTCTCGGATCATGGCCTCAATCTCATTACATCTCAATAACCTGTCTCTTAGCCAACTGGACTCAAGTACCAATAAAACGTGCCAAAACATCATCACTCGTCCAGAATAAGATCCCATCGAACTCACAATCATATCCTCAAATCGTATGCATAGATAGATGAAAAGCATGAATATGGCATGCATCAAGTCAAGAACAAGTATAAAAGCATGAAATCCATTCTTATGTTTATAACACCATAAAGGCTTCACCTTTTCACTTCTTTTTCATTTCAATGAGGATATATGTATGAGTGACATGCACACAAACAAACAAGACATGCAATTAATAATAATAAGAGACATAATACGGGCATCGGACCCCAATCACAGATCCAAAGGATCGTACTATTCTATCAGCTAGTGCGCAAAGCATGGCATTTAGACCAACTGAACAATTGAAATTGCGCAAATACCCATAACATGATGACTGATATCCGATACTAGAGCTCGTCATCTCACAAGTATCGGAACCCCCTTAATTCACCCCAATTCTCTCTTATTAGGTTCATTTTAGCCAACACACACATTCAAGAAAGAGTTTAAGGTCTCCAAATGCCTGGAATGCCGAATCTCGAATCACGACGTCCTCTTGCCACTACGAATAGTCTCCAAACGAACCAAGTCCAGTCAAATAAGGATTATTCATTAGAATACGAGTCTATCAATTCCCGTATTTCTACATAATCCAAAACCCCCCAAATTTAGTCCTAAAATTAGTATTCCAAACCCAAAAAGGCAAAATAGTAAGTTGAACCTAGAATCATGATCCTTATACTCAATATAACCCATAAATTGAAAATCATCCAATAATAATCACTAATTCATGCTTAATTTCTAAAACCCCCAATTCTTAAGTTCGGTTCCAAAACCTTCAAATTCGTCTCTTAAAATCAACATTCTAAGCATGGGTCATGGGTCTAAATCATGAAAATAGTCATAAAACCAAGTTAGGAGACTTACCCAATGATTTTTCCTTGAATTGCCTTCAATTCTCCTTCAAAATCGCTCTCAAACTTAGGGGTTTTCGAATGGATGTCTAAAGGAAAAAGATACTAAGAACCACATTTTGTTCAGCGATTCACGCACCTGCGCACCTAAGTTCACACCGGCAGAAACATCCTCGCCACGGCGAACCCCACGCAATCATCGGAACTCCTCAGCGGCGGAGCAAATCTCGCGGTTGCGCACGCGCACCTGCGGGAAATCCTTCGCAGGGGCAGACTAAGACTAATTCACCAGACCCTCACTCCTTAGGGCCTCCTCTCGCTAGAGCGCATCCGTCGGGGCGGATCCTTCCTCGCACCAGCGCGTACACCAGAACTAGCAAAATCTGGTTTTTGACTCTTAGCACCCGAAATCCCGAGACGCTCCCGGAACCTCCCTGAGACAAACCAAATATGCAGACACATATAAAAACGAGCTACAAAATCGCACACGCACTCGGAATTTCTAAAAGAGGTCTTGTTGAACAAGTCAACCTCGAACGGGCAAAAATCAACTTTCTAACCAAATGACCAAAATGCCCCCAAGACCCTCGGGAACTGAACCAAACACTCAAACAGCCTATATTCGACGTCCCAAAGATAATGGAACCAACAAAAATTCTAAAAGACACAATTAGCCCCGAAGACACCTAAAGTCAGCCTAACACTTAAAGATTACTTAACTTAGCAAATTTTCGAAACAAGCAAATGGGCGGGTTCATAAAGGCAAAAGCAAGAAAGCAACCAAAATGACCTAATGGGTCGTTACATCATCCACCACAAAAACACATGTTCGTCCTCGAATGTCAAAGACAAGAAAAAGGAAAAGACGTACCTAGGGCTTCAAAAAGCTAAGGGTACCTCGCTCTTACATCCAACTCGGTCTCCCAAGTAGCCTTCTCCACCGGACGACCTCTCCATTAAACCTTCATAGAAGCAATTTCTTTGGATCTCAACTTGCGAATCTGATGGTCTAAGATAGATATCGACTCCTCTTTATAGGACAAATTCTGATCAAGCATCAACAAATCCCATCTAACGACATGAGAACCATCCAAACCATACCTTTTGAGCATAGAAACATAGAACACCGGATGAACACTCGACAAACTAGGAGGTAGTGCTAACTCATACGCGACATCTCCAACTCTCTGAATAATCTCAAAACGACCAATGTAACGAGGACTCGACTTTTCTTTCTTTCCAAACCTCATCACACCCTTCAAGGGTGAAACCTTAAGCAAGACTCGATAACCTACCATAAACACTAAATCACGAACTCTCCGATCCGCTTAACTCTTTTGCCGACTCTGAGAGGTGAGAAGGCTAGCCTGAATAATCTTCACTTTATCCAACGAATCTCTAAGTAAGTTCGTACCCCAAGGCCTCACCTCAAAGGAGTCAAACCAACCAATGGGAGATCGACATCTCCTACCATACAAGGCCTAAAATGGAGCCATCTAAATACTCGAATAATAACTGTTATTATATGCGAACTCAGACAATGTTAGGAATTGGTCCCAATGACCACTAAAATCAATCACGCATGCTCTCAACATATCCTTCAAAACCTGGATAGTACACTCAGACTGACCATCAGTCTGGGGATGAAATGTTGTGCTCAACTCAACCCGAGTACCCAACTTCTTTTGCAAATACTTCCAGAAGTAAGAAGTGAACTGAGTCCGTCTATCAGAAATAATAGAAACGGGCACTTCATCCAAATGAAAAATCTCACGAATGTAGATCTTAGCCAGCTTCTCAGAAGTATAAGTCGTCTGAACAGGAATGAAATGAGCTGGCTTAGTCAAACGATCCACAATCACCCAAATGGAATCAAACTTACCCAAAGTCAGTGGCAACTCTACAACAAAGTCCATGGCAATCCTTTCCCATTTCCACTCAAGAATGGGCATCGTTTGAGAAATCCCACTAGGCTTTTGATGCTCATACTTCACTTGTTGACAATTCAAGCACGGAGACACAAACTTCACAATATCCCTCTTCATGCTACACCACCAATAGTGTTGCTTCATATCTCGATACATCTTCATAGCACCAGGGTGAATAGAATACTTTGAGCTGTGAGCCTCCTCCATAATCAAAGTAGTCAAATCTCCATTCTGAGGCACACACTCATCCTTTGATCCTCAAAATCCCTTCTTCATCAAGCCTTGCCTCATGAGCCTTTCCCTTCAACACTTTCTCACAAATTTTTCACAACTTTGGATCATCAAACTGCTGAGCTCGAATATGCTCCAATAAAGAAGAATGTGCCTCTACATAAGCAAGAACCCTTCCAAGTTCAGAAATATCAAGCCTAACTAAGGAATTTTCCAAACTCTGAATCTCCCTAGCCAAAGATTTCTCCCCAACCTGGAGACAAGCATGGCTACCCATACTCACTTATTTCAGACTCAAGGCATTCGCGACCATATAGGCCTTGATCGGATGATAAAGGATAGACATATCATAATCTTTGAGTAACTCTAACCATCTTCACTATCTCATGTTCAGATCCTTTTCGTTGAATTTATGTTAAAGACTCTTATGATCCGTGAAAACCTCACAATGCACGCCATAGAGATAGTGTCTCCAAATCTTAAAATCAAACACCACCGCCGCTAACTTCAAGTCATGAACGGGGTGATTCTTCTCGTGCACCTTCAATTGCCTGGAAGCATAGGCTATGACCTTCCCTTTCTACATGAGAACACAACCAAGACCCAACCTCAACACATCACAATACACAATAAAACCCTCTCCCTCCATAAAAAAATTCATAATGGGAGCCGAAGTCAGCAAGGCCTTGAGCTTTCGGAAGCTCACCTCACACTCATCTGACCACTGAAAAGGAATAACCTTTTGGGTCAATCTGGTAAGGGGAGATATTATAGCATAAAATCCCTCAACAAATCATCAATAGTAACTAGCCAAACCAACAAAGCTCCGAACCTATGAAACTATAATAGGCCTGCTCCAGTCACGAACAACCTCAATATTTTGTGGGTCAACCATGATACCATCCTTGGACATCACATGCCCCAAAAACGACAAAGAACTAAGCCAAAAATCACACTTGGAGAACTTAGCATAAAGCCTCTTCTCCTTCAAAGTCTCAAGAACAATCCTCAAATGCCTCTCATGCTCCTCCCTACTCCTAGAGTAGATCAAAATATCATCGATGAATACAATCACAAAGGAGTCCAAATACGGTCGAAAGATATCATTCATCAACTCCGTAAACGCTGCAGGGGCATTAATCAACCCAAAAGACATAACCAAAAACTCATAATGACCATAACGAGTACGAAACACTGTCTTGGGAATATTCTCTATCCGAATCTTAAGTTGATGATATCCGAATCTCAAATCAATCTTGGAAAAGATTGACGCTCCCTGAAGCTGGTCAAACAGGTCATCAATCCTGGGAATGGGATACTTGTTCTTGATGGTGACCTTGTTCAATTGCCTATAATCAATGCACATCCTCATGGATCCGTCCTTATTCTTCACAAACAATACCGGTGCATCCCACGGGGACACACTAGGACAAATAAACCTTTTGCTCAACAAATTTTACAGCTGTTCTTTCAATTCCTTCCCTTTGCAGGAGCCATCTGATAAGGAGGGATAGAAATAGGCCTGGTACCTGGCTCAACATCAATATGGAAATCAATATCCTGGCCCGGAGGAATACCGGGTAGATCGGTAGGGAACACCTCAGGAAACTCTCTCACAACCGGTACCAACTCAAGTGGAGGAGTCTCGGCACTGGTATCACGAATATAATCAAGATAAGCTAGACACCCTTTCTCAATCATCAATTCGCCTTAAGAAATGACACTATCCGCTTAGGCGCGGGACTAACCCTACCCTTCCACTCTAATCTAGGAATCCCAAGCATGGCTAAAGTAACCGCCTTGGCATGACAATCCAAGGTAGCATGGTACGGGGATAACTAATTCATGCCTAAAATAACATCAAAGTCCGTCATATCTTGAATCATCAAATCAACCCAAGTCTCATAACCCATCATAGTGACCACACAGGATCAGTACACCCGATCCACCACTACGGACTCTCCCATCAGAGTAGAAACATAAACGGGAACATCAAGAGACTCATACACAATAACTAGACCCAATGCAAAATAAGTAGACGCATATGAATAAGTAGAACCTGGATCAAATAAGATAATAGTTGACCGGTGACAAGCGAAAATAATACCTGTAATCACAACATCTTAGGCCTCTGCCTCTGGTGTACCCGAAAATGCATAACACTAGGCTCCACCACCACCAGACTGTGAACCCCCATGGCCACCTCCACGGTCGGTTCGGGTGCCACCCCTACCTGAATGAGAACTCTCTTTACCAATCTGAGAACCACCTCTCGATGGCTGACTAGCTGGCCTCGGAGTAGAAACTTGAGAACTGGGGTGTGAACCACCCTGTTGAGCTCTAGGGCAATCTCTGGCATAGTGCCCAACCTAAAAACACTCAAAACATCCACCACGGGCTGCTAAGCGGGAGGAGAACTGAAATAACCACCACGACTACGACGACTGAGAGCTCTGCCTGCACTATATCCACCACTACGACCTAAAATACCACCCTGAGAAGGCTGGATAGCTGCCTGGACTGGCCGACTGAACTGAGGACATTGGCCTCTACTATGGTGATCACGACATCCAGAAAAGAAACCTCTAAAAGCTCCCAAAGAACGAGGCCTCTTCCCAGACCTATCCCCAAACTCCTGGTGCCTAAGGGTCTTCATACCCCGCTCAGCATCAACAACACCCTGAAAGTCCTTGCCTGAAGAGGCAGCAAACATAGCAGCAACCTTGAGATGATACGATAAACCTCGAATGAACTTGTAGATCCTTTCCTTCTCATCAGGTTGAATAGCCAAGGCATGATAGGACAAGGCATGAAACTCCATCTCGTACTCAATAACACTCATAGATCCCTTCTTACGATGGTCAAACCTCTCATGCCTCTCCTAACACAAGTTGAAAGGGACCTACTTGTCACGACCCAACCCCGTAGGCCGTGACTAGTGCCCGAGCTGGACACTCGTATACACACCTGTTAACTATAATCAATCCACAACTAGCATAATAAAGAACTCATATATTAAAAGGCAAGACGTCGTCTCAAAATTGTCGCATATATATAAATCACGCAACCTTTCTCCTGGGGAGTTACAACATCAACAGATAACATCGCACACAAGCCGGCAAGGTTTGTCATAATATAAGGAACGTCCCGCCATACACGAGCCAACAAGGCTACCATAACACACGACTTTCATATATATATATATATATATATATATATATATATATACAAGCCGACAAGTCGCCACTACGAATGGGAACGCCCCAAAACATAAGTCATATAGACACAACCGAAGTCTAATGTAACTATATACAACCCACACATATGTCTACAGACCTCTAAGAGTGACAACAGTAACATATGACGGGACAGGGCCCCGCCGTACCCCTGGATAAACACATATATACAATAAGAGGATCTGTACCAAAATCTAGGCTCCGGGACAATGGAGCACTCCAAGATAGCTGAATAGAAATCCTAAGCTGGCGGATCACCGAAGTGAGTATCTGTACCTGCGGGCATGAAACGCAGCCCGAAGAAAGAGGGTCGATACGAATATGTACCGAGCATGTAACCGCATGAAATACGATAAACGGATCATACCGAAATAAGGAGTATAGAAAACTAGTACAATAACCAGAAAACCACAAGGCTTGCCTTTGAAACATAAATTATGCCTGTCAATATCATACCCAACCCGTTATGGGACTGAGTGACATAAGTAGATAGTCATCCTGTACATATGTATATACAACGTGTCCCGGCCCTCTAGTGAGGGGCTCGGTGAATAAAGTCATCATATGTCATCCTAGCCGTCATCCCCGTATCATCATATCATCATGTCATCATATACATATACATATAACGTGTCCCGGCCCTCTAGTGAGGGACTCGGTGAACAATGCAGTGGATCTGTGCACGAGAACGTGTCCGGCCGGGACTCAGTGAAAGATGTAATAACAGTATGCACGAGCAGAGTAGTGAGTAACTATATGCATATAAATCATCTTTTGAGACTTGATAGATAAGTAGACTAATCAACGCTCGAGTATCAGGATAATAGTCATACTCAGTACTCTTTGAATATCATTATGAACTATATCAAAATAAAGCCTCAGGGATCATAGCCATGTATCAAATTAATACGAGACAACTTATAAAAGTTATGGTCATTAGTCATTATAGAGTTTTTCAGGAATAGAAACTTTCATGAATCATTTATTATCCGATCATATAGAAAGCTCGAGGGCAGTAGCTTGATTATTCTAAGAATTCTAATATCAAGAAGTGAATAAGAATCATAATACATGCTCGGAACTTATGAATAGAATTACCCCAAAGCTCATATCGTTTCATACTTACATCTAGGACATGCCAAAAGAAAGAAAGAATAGGTTTTACATACCTTTAGCGTTTACTCGCCACACAACACGTATACGCTGCCCCTTAGTGTCTCAACCTATATTAAGACGTTAAGAACTACGATTAAACTACGGAGAGATTCAAAACCTATCCTAACGTTAATAACTCCTTTCTAGATAATTAGACGACGTTTCGCTTATATTCAAACCAACCACATACAACCAAGCCAACACCACTAATCATACATTCAAGTATCAACCGAAACTATTCAAACATGACCCGAGAACACTCCGGACAGCCCATACAATACTCCAAAACAGCCCAACCAACACACAATACAACATATAACTTTCCAAGTTCAACAAGAATAACAACAACACATTCTTTTCTTCCAACTTCATGAACTACACCAACAACCACACGTTAACAACATCATTTACATAAATGCAAGAAACTATATTAACATCATACTAGCTTCTACAACAGCCCACAAATAATTACAACTCCAACTTGAACCATTAAACCCTTCATTTTCATCATAAAATCCATAACAACAACAACCAAAACACTAAGTAAGATTAGTTCATCCTTTCTACACAAAGTAGCCCCTACACGGCCTCAACACCAACATACTTAGTTCCATGAATTTCATTCATTTCTACACACTACAACACGTTCAAAACCACCCTTAATACATGCAAAAGAAAATTTAACCTTACCTTAACACTTAACCTTTCAATCGGCTAGAATTTGCAATTTGAAATAACACTTGTTCTTGTTGCCTTAATGAACACTTGCACATCACAATTGTCCTTCCAACCCAGATAGAACACCTTGAAAATCAATTAGGATCAAAGCTTGAAAACTCCCTCAAAGTTTAGCCACGGCCGAGAGCCCTTTTTTTTCTATCTCTATGTTTCTTTCTAAGTTGTGAAGATGAAGAATGGATTCATTAGTCATCAATTGACTTATATATGATGCCTAAGAGTTGGACACATGTCCCACTCATGGCTTGACAATCATACTTGGCCAAGTCACGGGTGGGGCCCCATGAAAAATATGGCTTAATTAATGAATAATTAAACTTTAATCCCACTTAATAATCTAATCATGGTTAATTAATTTCTAATCTCCATTAATATTTCTATACCAAATAAAATTTATAAGCACTTGTGCATTAAAACCAAATCGGAGGTTAAAAGTCTCTACCTCGGATCCCACAATAGTCTTGTCCTTAACTTGTCGCGATTAGCTTAAAATATCTCAATGTATAAAAATACGAGATATAACATCCTTCCCCCCTTTAGGACATTCGTCCTCGAATGTTATACTAGTCTTACAGGGTCTTATAAGCACTTCGGGGGAGTCTCTTTTATTGTTATAACATGCAGTTCATTTATCAATCAACATAACCAATTTAGGAGTTTAGATTACACATGGCGTAGGAAACAAGTAGGGATACTTATTCTTCATCTCCTCTTGACTTCCCAAGTCATCTCCTCCCTGTTATTGTTTCGCCACAATACTTTAACGGAAGCCACGACTTTAGTACGCAACCTTCTCACTTGACGATCTAGTATAGCTATAGGGGTCTCCTCGTACGATAGCTCCTCTGTTACCTGGACATCATCCACAGGGAATACCCTAGAAGGGTCACTAATGCATTTGCGAAGCATAGACACATGAAACACTGGGTGTACTGCTTTCAGATCAGACGGTAGGTCTAATTCATAGGCAACCTTGCCTACCTTACGAATAATCTTGTAAGGCCCAATATATCTCGGGCTGAGCTTCCCCTTCTTGCCGAATCTCATTACACCCTTCATAGGTAACACCTTCAAGAATACCCAGTCGCCCATCTGGAACTCTAAGTGTCGACGTCGATTGTACGTATATGACTTCGTACATATGCATATATAACCTTTCCCGAATAAGTTTTACCTTATCAATGGCTTGCTGAATCATATCTGGGCCGATTCGTTTAGCCTCCCCAATATCAAACCAGCCAATAGGTGACCTGCACTTCCTACTATACAGAGCCTCATACGGTGCCATCTGGATGCTAGAATGGTAGCTATTATTATAGGCAAACTCAATAAGTGGTAGATGATCATCCCGGTACCTGCGAAGTCAATGACACATGCCCGCAACATATCTCCTAGCGTACGAATAGTACGCTCGGCACATCCGTCGACCCCGAGGGTGAAATGCGTACTAAGACTCACCTTGTGTCCCCAATCCTTCTGGAACGATCTCGAAGTTAGGCAGAACTGAGCACCTGCAGCCAGGATATAATAGATGTGGGAACTCCGTGAAGTCTTACTATCTCCTTAATATATAATTTTGCATAGTCCTCGAATTTGAATAAGTAGTCTTTGGAAGAAAATGGTGATTTTGTCGGCCTATCTACAATAACCCATATGGAATCATACTTCCGTGGAGTGCGAGGTAAACATGTAATGAAGTCCATATTAATTGCTTCCCACTTCAAGTCGAATTTCCATCTCTGTAATAATCCACCGAGCTTCTAATGCTCGATCTTAACACGGTGGCAATTCGGGCCTTTGAGCAACAAACTTCTTGCTATATCTTTTTTCATGCCATCCCACCAATATAAACATCTAAGGTCATGATACATGTTGGTTGACCCCGGATGCACAGAATAACGGGCATAATGCGCCTCTCCCATAACCTGTCGCCGTGGCCACCGCAGCCTCGGGTACACGTAATGCCCTTTTTTTGTAGTAGTACTCCGTCAGGTGTAATCTCGAATGGGGTCTCCTCCTTTTCAAGGGCTGTATCCCTATATTGTGCTAGAACAGGGTCCTCGTACTGACGTCGCTTTACCTCTTCCATAATAGAGGATTCAGCAACTTCTCGGACAGAAACCCCAGTATCTCCAGAATCGGCCAAACGGACTCCAAGACTAGCTAGCTGATAAATCTCACGAACCATTTCTTTCCTTTCTGGTTGCACGTCGTCAAGTGCCATTGACTTACGGCTAAGTGCATACGCTTCACAACGTTTGCTTTCCCTGGATGGTATAGAATATCAACATCATAGTCCTTGACAATTCTAACCACCTCTTCGCCGCGTAAATTGACTCCTTCTGCTTAAAGATATACTGGAGGCTTTTGTGATCCGTATAAATATCAACATGCATGCCATATAGATAATGCCTCCATATCTTCAAAGCGTGAATCACCGCTGCTAATTCCAGATCATGAGTAGGATAATTTCTTTCATGCTTCACGCGATTTGCCGGGAGGCATAGGCTATAACTACTGCCATGTCGCATTAATACACAACCTAGCCCAACACCGGAAGCATCACAATAAATGACATAGCCATACGGTCCCCTCGGGAAGAGTTAAAGCTGAGGATTTTGTAGTCAACTTATCTTTCGGCAAGCGGAAGCTTCGTTCCTGACATCGATCCCCGCTGGAACTTAGCCCCGCCTTACGAGTTAGCCTCGTTAAGGGCGCTGAAATCGAAGCAAATTTTTCCACGAATCTTCTGTAATATCCTGCTAACCCTAGAAAACTACGTACCTTAGTAGGTGTCGTAGGTCTAGGCCAAGTCTTTACGGCCTCAATCTTCTGTGTATCCACCCGAATGCCATCAGCTCCAATAATATGCCCCAAGAACGCAAGTCAACGAAATTCACATTTAGAGAACTTAGCATACAATTTACGAGTGTTTGGAGTACCCCAAGTACCGTTCTCGGATGATCTGCATGCTCCTTCTCGATAGTGAATGACCGAATATCATCAATAAATACAATCACGAACATATCTAGGAACGGCTTGAATACTCGGTTCATCGGATCCATAAACAACCGCTGGAGCATTGGTCGGCCAAAAGACATCACCCCAAACTCATAGTGCCCGTATCGGTCCTAAAGCTGATCTTTGGAATATCGCCTCTCTTACCCGCACCAGTGATAGCACGATCGCGTGTCTATCTTCGACAAACACTTAGCACCCCTGGGTCAAATAAATCATCAATCCGGGGAGGGGATATATATTCTTTATGGTCACCTTGTTCTGCCTATAATCAATACACATCCGCGGCGACCGACCCATCTTTCTTTCTCACGAACAATCTTTGGTGCTCCCCGAGGCAATGTCTTGGGCCTAATGAAGCCCTTCTCTAATAAATCTCTCAAATTTCTGCTCCTTGGTTCTTTCGGTTCTGCGGGTGCCGTTACGTAAGGAGGAATAGATATGGGGTGAGTACCTGGCAACACATCTATAGTGAACTCATCTCCCGCTCGGGAGGAAGACACGGAAGTTCATATGAAAATACATCACGGAAATTCATTGACTACGGGACGGCGAAGAGTCGGTGCCTCTGCTTTCAAGTCATGCACACGAACCAGATGATAAATATAACCACTTTCTAACCATCTTCCTTGCCTTAAGGTATGAAATAAACTTACCTCTCGGCGATCTTTGTATTCCCCGGCCATTCTATCGCAGCTCTCAGGAAGCTACCGAAACCGAACTATCTTATTTCTACAATCAACGTTAGCATAACAAGAAGCTAACCAATCCATACCTTTAATAACATCAAACTCAGTCATATCTAACTCTATCAAATCTGCCAAGGTATGACGACTATATATATTCACCGAACCTTTGTTTATTTACTTGCTTTGCTATAACAGAATCTCCTACCGGTGTAGCTACCTCAAATGGTTCAATCAACTCGGGTTTTATTCGATTCTACTAGCAACAAAGGGAGATATATATGATAAGGTGGAGTACGGATCTATCGATGCATATACATTCGAGAAAAGATCGATAATATCTGCAACCACGTTTGGTGACGCCTCGATCTTGTCTACTAGCCAAAGCATATATGTGGTTCGAAGGACCGCTAAAGCTGAGGCTCCGCCACGGCCTCTACCACGGCTGCGTGTCGGCATACTGCCCCCATAGGGCGCATAACTACAAAAGAAGATGAACCAGCAGCCGACCCCGATGGTGAGAGCTGCCGCCGCACAGGCCTTGGCCCCGTACGGACACTCCCTCGTGATATGGCTTTGACGGCCGCAAGCAAAACAAGCTTTTGTGCGAGACGGCATTCCCCCGGATGGTGCCTACCGCACCGAGAGCACTGAGGCATAGATGGCCTCGTCTGGCTCAAACCTCTGCTCGACTGCGAACCCGAAGCCCTGGAGCTCCGACCGGATCCTGAATATCCTGTACTATCGAATCTCCTACCCGTGAACTGTGGGGGTGCACTTCGGGCTGGCTGAGACGGATACCTAGTATACTGCTGAGGCTGCCCGCCTCGAAACTCCCCAGAATAACCAGCCGATCTAGCCCTCTTGGACTGGCCCCTGTCGTGATCTCTGTCGGGCTGATGCCCTCAGTGTCTATCCTCCATCCCCTGTGCATATGCACATGCCCAGAGCAATATCCATCCTGGCTGGAAGCCATTACCATACATCTATCACCAAATAACGATCCAACCCCACCACGTATCGATGCATCCATCGGTCATATCGGTTCTGATAGTGGGTGCGTGTCTAGCCAATGAGTCAAACTCTAGACTATACTCTCGAATGTCTGCCCTCTGTCTGTGGGAATCTATCAACCCTAGCTCGCCACATCTGCGGAGGCGAGAAAGTGGCCAAGAAAGGCCTCGGCAAACTCATCGCATGCTGGCGGACATCATCTCGCCCCTGAACAACTCCCGCGATTCATACCAATTGACAGCTACATCCCGCAATCGATGCGATACTAACTCGACAGATTCGGTCTCGAAGCCTTAATTAGCCGCAACGTACGGCTGCGCATGCGCCGAATGAACTCTGCCCGAGGTCATCCTCGGGCTTCGACCCGAAAAACTGGAGAGGATTACGGCTTAGAAAGTCACGGGCTCTCGGACGCATCATGTCTGTCTATACTGGTCGACCCCAATCCTTGCCCGCGAGCTTTGTCTACCGCTAATACGGTGAGTAGCGGGCTGCATCTCTCATGGCCCTATCCTCCGCCCCCTGGCGAGAGGGCGGAGGCTCGAATGCGGAACCTCGAGGGGCGGCGGTGGAGCCGCCCCGATCTCCGAGTGCTGGCGCCTATGCTCCTCTGGTAGTGGCGGTGTAGCAGAGCTCGCTGACTGGGCACAACCCCAGGCTCAAGCTGGGCACGGGCCCTAGTAACTCTCGGGTCGGGCGGTCTCTCTCCCGACTTGCCCTTACGGGCAGGCGCTTTTTTGGAGGCATCGCTGTAAACATAGTAATCTGTTAGGGAGGATTATCCTTATAATACAGCTCTATCGCACGATCTAGAGTAAGAAGGAAAGGTAACATCCTAAATGTCCTGTAGCTTCCTGTTTATAGATGTGGTGCACAACACACAGATAAACAAGACTACACTAGACACGGTGCGTAACACTCAGAGGATGAACTACTGCGATACTACTTTTGTCACGACCCAACCCGTAGGGCGTGTGACTAGTGCCGAGTTGGACACTCGTATACACTTTTGTGCTATAATCAGTCCACAACTAGCATAATAAGGAACTCATATATTAAAAGGCAAGACGTCGTCTCAAAACTGTCGCATATATATATATCACGCAACCTGTCTCCTGGGGAGTTACAACATCAACAGATAACATCGCACACAAGCCGGCAAGGCTGTCATAATATAGGGGAACGTCCCAGCCATACACGAGCCAACAAGGCTACCATAACACACGGCTTCCAAAATATATATATATATATCTACGCAAGCCGACAAGGCTGCCACTACGAATGGGAACGCCCCAAAACATAAGTCATATAGACACAACTGAACAGTAACTATATATAACCCACACATACGTCTACAGACCTCTAAGAGTGATAACAGTAACATATGATGGGACAGGGCCCCGCCGTACCCCTGGATAAACACATATATATAAGAGGATGTACCAAAATCTAGGCTCGGGATAATGGAGCACTCCAAGATAGGGAATAGAAATCCTAGCGGGCGGATCAACGAAGCGAGTATGCGTACTGCGGGCATGAAACGCAGCCCCCCGAAGAAAGGGGGTTAGTACGGAATATGTACTGAGCATGTAAAGCATGAAATACAATAAATAGGATCATCTTTTGAAATAAGGAGTATAGAAAACTAATACAATAACCAAAAAACCACAAGGCTTGCCTTTGAAACATAAATTATGCATGTCAATATCATACCCAACCCGTTATGGGACTGAGTGACATAAGTAGATAGTCATCCTGTACATATGTATATATAACGTGTCCCGGCCCTTCAGTGAGGGGCTCGGTGAATAAAGTCATCATATGCCATCTGGCCGTCATCCGTATCATCATATCATCATGTCATCATATCATCATATACATATACATATAACGTGTCCGGTCCTCTAGTGAGGGACTCGGTGAACAATGCGATGGATACGTGCCGCGAGAACGTGTCCTGGCCGAGACTCGGTGAAAGATGTAATAACGGTATGCACGAGCGAGTAGTGAGTAACCATATGCATATAAATCATCTTTTGAGACTCGATAGATAAGTAGACTAATCAACGCTCGAGTATCAGGATAATAGTCATACTCAGTACTCTTTGAATATCATTATGAACTATATCAAAATAAAGCCTCAAGGATCATAGCCATGTATCAAATTAATACGAGACAGCTTATAAAAGTTATGGTCATTAGTCATTATAGAGTTTTTCAGGAATAGAAACTTTCATGAATCATTTACTATCCGATCATATAGAAAGCTCGAGCGGTAGCTTGACTATTCTAAGAATTCTAATATCAAGAAGTGAATAAGAATCATAATACATGCTCGGAACTTATGAATAGAATTACCCCAAAGCTTATATCGTTTCATACTTACATCTAGGACATGCCCAAAGAAAGAAAGAATAGGCTTTACATACCTTTAGCGTTTACTCGCCACACAACACGTATACGCTGCCCCTTAGTGTCTCAACCTATATCAAGACGTTAAGAACTATGATTAAACTACGGAGAGATTCAAAACGTATCCTAACGTTAATAACTCCTTTCTAGATAATTAGACGACGTTTCGCTTATATTCAAACCAACCACATACAACCAAGCCAACACCACTAATCATACATTCAAGTATCAACTTGAAACTATTCAAACATGACGAGAACACTAGGGACCCGTACAATACTCCAAAACAGCCTTGACCAACACACGATACAACATATAACTTTCAAGTTCAACAAGAATAACAACAACACATTCTTTTCTTCAACTTCATGAACTACACCAACAACCACACGTTAACAACATCATTTACATAAATGCAAGAAACTATATTAAAATCATACTAACTTCTACAACGCCCGCAAACAATTACAACTCTAACTTGAACCATTAAACTTCCATTTTCATCATAAAATCCATAACAACAACAACGAAAACACTAAGTAAGATTAGTTCATCCTTTCTCAAAAGCGGCCCCTACATAGCCTCAACACCAACATACTTAGTTCCATGAATTTCATTCATTATCTACACACAACACATCAAAACCACCCTTAATACATATATAGAAAATTCAACCTTACCTTAACACTTAACCCTTGATCGGCTAGAATTTGCAATTTGAAATAACACTTGTTCTTGTTGCCTTAATGAACACTTGCACATGTTATTGTCCTTCCAATTCAGCTAGAACACCTTGAAAATCAATTAGGATCAAAGCTTCAAGAAACTCAACCAGTTTAGGCCGAGAGCCCTTTTTTTTCTATCTCTATGTTTCTTTCTAAGTTGTGAAGATGAAGAATGGATTCATTAGTCATCAATTGACTTATATATGATGCCTAAGAGTTGGACATATGTCCCACTCATGGCTTGAGCCAATCACACTTGGCCAAGTCACGGGTGGGGCCCACACGGCCACTTATGGCTTAATTAATGAATAATTAAACTTTAATCCCACTTAATAATCTAATCATGGTTAATTAATTCATAATCTCCATTAATATTTCTATACCAAATAAAATTTATAAGCACTTGTGCATTAAAACCAAATCGGAGGTTAAAAGTCTCTAGGATCATGATAGTCTTGTCCTTAACTTGTCGCAATTAGCTTAAAATATCTCAATGTACAAAAATACGGGATATAACGCTACTTCTCTAAGAAGACTCTCAAAAACTCCTCCCAAGTGAGCGCAAGCGATCTAATGGTTCTAGTCTCCAAGAATGCCCTCCATCACTGCTTGGCGAGGCCAATCATCTGCATCACCATAAACCCCACACCATTGGACTCCACTAGTCCAAGGGTGTCCAACCTCTCGTGGTAACTAACTAACATCTCATAAGCATCGGCATCAGGATATCCATCATAAGTCTGCGGCTTCAACGTCAAACATGGCCCCCTCCTTTTTCCAAAAAAATCAT
>NC_081347.1:53539961-53557540 GCF_029784015.1 Lycium ferocissimum
GTATGTTACGTGTTTCGTACCATGTTAGAGGTTTCATAGACAAGACAAGTGTCATGTTAGACTTCCGAGTTGGTTAGCCGGTTTGGCTCATTTATGATATTGTCATTCATGACATAACCAGTACGTGTGTTTAATATTATGACTTATTAAGTTTTACAAAAGCTCATCGCACTTCACTTTATAAATCCGCTCATGTATGCCTCATGATGATTCAGCAAGCTATGTGGTTCGCTCGGTCACATGCAGTCAGGCACCGAGTGCCGTGTTACGCCCAGGTCATGGTTCGGGGCGTGACAACAAAGCTGCCCCGAAACTCCATTGCTACATGGGAAGAGATGGTCAAAGTGTTTCTCCGAAAGTGGTATCCCCCGAGTAAAAGAGCTGAAATTCGTGATCAGATTTGCGAGTTCAAACAACGTAATGGGGAACAACTTTTTGAAGCTTGGGAGAGGTACAATAAATATTTGGATAGGAGTCCAAACCATGGTTTTCCAGATCAGATTTTGAAGGAGAAGTTTATAGAGGTTTGGATCCTATAACCCAAGCGATAGCCAATAATGCTGCCAGCGGGTGTTTCATGAATAAGTCATATGCTAATATTACTGATATACTTGATCGATTGACTACACATAGCCAAGCTTGGCACTCAAGTAATTCTGATGGGCTATCACTTGGAACACTGTTGATTTAAAACACTGTGAAAGATAGTCAGGAAACGCATAAGGCGTTGGCACAATTAGCCACTAGTCTATCTTTACTGACAAAGAGGCTTGATGAGAGGGAATCGAAGAAGGTGAACGTTTGTGAAGATATCTCAGGAATACGCACGGAATGCCCAAGTCCCGGAAGGGCCTTATATCAAGGGCCCCCCTCCGCCCGATTGATAATGTTCGGTATGCAAATTACAAGCGAAAGGGATATTCTGGCCAATTCGGAGATGCGAGATCCCGACAAGGAGACGGGGGTCATACAATCAAGAGAACTACAATAACAACCAAAGGTACTACAATAACAACTATGGTGGACCGAACCAAGGGAGATACAACAACAACAACGGTAATTTTGGGAACAGAAGTTCCAACCCTTACATTCTACCAAAAGGGCGCCTCTCGACGGTCAAGGTAGTTCGAGATTGGAGTCAATGCTTGAAAAAGTGTTGGCAAGTCAGACAAACACTGAAAAGACAATATCTGGGCTATCAGAGACATTGATTTCTCATTTAGTAGCTATTCAGAATCTTGAACGACGGATACGTGATCTTCCCAAAGAACAAAGATCCCTTTAGAAAGAGGGCTTCCTAGTGATACTATTCCAAACCCAAAGAATGGTGGGGGTGTGGAGCGTACTTTTTCTATTAGCACGAGGAGTGGTAAAAGACTTCAAGGTGCTGACAAGAAGGTGGTTGACCTAGATCCGATTATTGAGGAAGAAGAGGTGCATTTTGATGTGCCTATTATTGATGAGGAAGTCCATGGTAAAGAAAAAATTGCTGATATTCCAGAAGTTGTTGCTGATACAAGGAAACACATGATAAAAGAGGCTCTTCGCCCTTTGACTCAGATGTACAAAGCAAAGCCTCCCTTTCCTCAGAGGTTGGCAAAGAAGAATGATGATGCCAAGTGTCAGAAGTTCTATGATCGGTTAGGCAGGCCACGTTGAATTTTTCATTCTTAGATGCTGTCAAAGAGATGCCCGGATTTGCTAAGTTTGTAAAAGACCTACTTACAAAGAAGAGGTCTGTTCAACATGAGACAGTAAATTTAACTCATCGTGTGAGTTCGATTATTGCTTCTACCACAGTTCAGAATAAGGGAGATCCAGGGGCGTTTACCATTCCGTGCAATATTGGGCTTCATGCATTCCCCCGTGCTCTATGTGATAATGGGGCGAGTATCAACTTGATGCCCTTTGCTATTTTCAAACAATCCGGATTGAGGACTCCTAGACCGACTTCTATGCGATTACAGATGGTAGACAGATCTATCAAGAAGCTAGTTGGGGTTATAGATGATGTGTTGGTGCAAGTGGGTAAGTTCATGTTGCCTTCTGATTTTGTGATTCTGAATTGTGCAGTGGATAGAGATATTCCCATCATCTTGGGAAGAACGTTCTTTGCTACGGGTTAAGCACTTATGGATTCTGAAAAGAATGAAATTAAGTTTCGAGTGAATAATGAAGAAGTGACTTTCCAAGCAAGCAAGGGGATGAAGTTTCCAAGCGATTATGAGAGTATCTCAGTTATTGATTCATTTGATGGGATTGATGATGCTGTCGAACATAAAATAGAAGAAGAATGTCTGGGAGAAGCTTTTCTTTGCGGTTTTGATGAACTTTGATGCTTGTGATAAGGAGGGCTACGTGGAAACTATAAATGCGCTTGAGGGCCTAGGTTCCTACACTTACCACCCAAGAAAGCTTGATCTTGATCTTGCAAATAGAACTACTCCACCGCCTAAGCCTTCTATTGTTGAGCCACCAAAACTTGAGCTTAAGCGACTCTCCCATCACACTTGAGGTATGAGTTCCTTGGTCCGAACAAGACATTTCCAAGTGATCATTTCGGACACGATCGAGGAACAGATTGAGCGTTTAGTATAGCTTTTGCACGAGTACAGACGTACTATTGGTTGGAACATAGTAGATATTTGGGGTATTCCTTCTGGTATTTGTGAGCATAAAATTCAGCTAGAGGAGGACATCAAGCCGAATGTTGAGCATCAGCGGAGATTGAACCAGAACATGCAAGAGGTCGTGAAAAAGGAGATCATAAATTGGTTAGATCTTTGGGGTAGTGTATCTGATTGCAGATAGCAAGTGGGTGAGTCCTTTTCAATGTGTACCAAGGAAAGCAGGTATCACTGTGGTGCCTAATGCAAAGAATGAGCTGATTCCCACTTATACAGTTACTGGATGACGTGTTTGCATGGACTATAGGAAGCTGAATACTGACACTTGTAAAGACCATTTTCCTATGCTATTCATTGATCAGATGCTGGATAGGCTGGCTGGGAGGTCTTATTATTGCTTCCTAGATGGTTACTCAGGCTATAATCAGATCAACATTGCCTTAGAAGATCAAGAGAAAGTGACTTTTACTTGTCCCTATGGGACATTTGCGTTCAGCCGAATACCCTTTGGGCTGTGCAATGCACCAGCCACATTTCAGAGGTGCATGATGTCGATCTTTTCTGACATGGTAGAGGACTTCTTGGAGGTGTTTATGGATGATTTCTCTATTATTGGTGATTCGTTTGATGATTGTCTTGGCCATCTGGGTCAAGTCTTTGAAAATATGTGAAGAGACAAATCTCGTGCTAAATTGGGAGAAGTGCCACTTTATGGTGAAGGAAGGGATCATCCTTGGTTACAAAATCTCTGAAAAGGGAATTGAGGTCGATCAAGCGAAGATAGATATGATAGCAAAACTTCCTCCACCTATCTCAGTCAAAGGTGTCCGAAGTTTCTTGGGACATGCTGGGTTCTACAGGCACTTATCAAAGATTTCTCCAAGATTGCTAACTTGATGTGCAAGATTCTTGAAAAAAAGGCTAAGTTTGTGTTTGATGACAAGTGCCGAAAGGCGTTTGATGAATTAAAGGAGCGCCTCACTACTGCTCCTGTTATTGTTACTCCTGATTGGTCCTTGCCTTTTAAGTTAATATGTGATGCTAGTGGTTTTGCGATAGGTGTTGTGCTTGGCCAGAGGCATAATAAAATTATGTACCCGATCCACTATGCTAGTAGGACACTTAATGTGGCGCAGATGAACTACACGGTGACTGAGCAAGAACTGCTTGCAATGGTATAGGCTTTTGAGAAGTTTCGATCCTATTTGCTGGGGTCCAAGGTTGTGGTGTACACTGACCATGTTGCATTGAGGTATTTGATGGCAACGAAGGAAGCTAATCCGCGACTGATTCATTGGGTCCTTTTGTTACAAGAGTTTGATTTCGATGTAAAAGATCGTAAGGGATTCGAAAATCAGGTTGCTGACCATCTCTCTAGGCTTGAAGAAACTGGGGTACCAGCAGAAGAGCTTGATATTGAAGATGCGTTTCCGGATGAGCAAGTTTTGGCGGTGTCTATGCAGGTGGCACCTTGGTTTGCCAATTTTGCTAACCACTTGGTGGCTGGTATCATTCCCGACGAGATCAAATCGTATCAGAAAAAGAAGTTTTTGCTGATGTTCGTCTGCACTATTGGGATGAACCTTACTTTTTCAGAACTTGTGTCGATAACATTATTCGGCGTTGTGTCCCAGAGAGTGAGGTATTGATGATTTTGAAGTCTTACCACGACTCTCCAGTTGGGGGACATCATAGTGGTATTAGGACTGCGACAAAAGTTCTCGAATGTGGTTATTATTGGCTTACTCTCTTTCATGACACTAATCTGATGGTGCGTTCTTGTGATCAGTGCCAAAGGCAGAGGAATATTCATAGGAGGCAAGAGATGCTTATGAACTTTGTAATGGAGGTTGAAGTGTTCGATGTTTGGGGAATTGATTTTATGGGTCCCTTTGTAAGATCTTGTGGCATGAAATACATCTTAGTGGATGTTCATTATGTCTCCAAATGGGTAGAAACGGTGACTTTACCTAATAATGAAGCCAAGAGTGTCATGGAATTTTTGAAAAAGAACATATTTGCTCATTTTGGTACCCCAAGAGCAATAATCAGTGATGACGGTTCTCACTTTTGTAATAAAGCATTTGAGGGATTGATGGAGAAGTTTAGAGTCAAGCATAGGGTGACAACCCTATATCATCCTCAGACAAGCGAGCAAGTTGAAGTCTCTAATCGGGAGATCAATAGTATTTTAGCAAAGACGGTGAATGCGAACAGAACTGATTGGGCCCGCAAGCTCGATGATGATCTATGGGCTTACCGGACTGCCTTCAAGACTCCTATTGGGACTTCGCCTTTCAAGCTAGTTTTTGGCAAAGCATGTCACCTGCTAGTTGAACTTGAACATAAAGCCATGTGGGCCTTGAAGAAATTGAATATGAATTAGGAAGAAGTAACCAAGCTCAGGTTGTTTCAACTCAATGAGATGGATGAGTTTCGCTATCAGGCCTATGAAAGTGTAGCGTTATACAAAGAGAGTATGAAGCAGTATCACGAAAAGAAAATCCTGAAGCGGGAATTCTCTAAGGGTGGTCCTGTCTTGCTATTTAATTCTAGATTGAAGCTGCTACCGGGCAAATTAAAATCACCGTGGTCAGGCCCCGTTGAAGTGGTAAATGTCTCACCCCATGGAACTATTGAATTAAATTCCGAAGATGGAACTCGAACATTTAAGGTAAACGAGCAAAGGGTGAAGCACTACCATGGTATAATTGCGGGGGATAGAATTGTTGACCGAAATTAGTTGAAGAACATGGAAATAAATGATGACTTGGCAAGTCCTGACCACGAGTAAATCGGTAACACTGTCGTGTTATGATGTTAAATCAAACGCTTCTTGGGAGGCAACCCAAGTTTAAATTCTGCAAAATTTTGTTTCTGTAGGTTGTAGTTATTTTGTTTGTTTAATTTTTATTTTTTAACGAGTGTTGAGTGCGGAGGCACTGAAACTCGAAAAAACCAGTAAAAGTACACCAGAGCATAAAGATAGGTCGTCAACATGTCGACGGACCGTCAATGTACAATGACGGTATGCAGAGCTGAATTTCTGAGAGTTAGCAACTGCTACTTTGCAGGTAAGTAGGTCGACGAGCACATGTTTGACGACGCCATCGAAGTGCTCATCAATAGGTCAGCACCAGTTAAGTATTTGGTAGTCGTACATATGCTCTGACGAGCTGTCGACATGTCGACGACTCGTCCAAAAAAATTCAAAAAAAAAATATACAGGTTGAACAGTCGCGTTTTTAAAAAGAGATAACGGGCAGAGTATATTTTTTCCCACGCACCATCCGTATAATACTCCCACTCAACCTCTTCAATTTTGATAACTCCCTCCATAACTCCCCATAATTTCATCCATAAATCACTCCCATTACAATCCCTAGCCCTAAAAGTTCATTATCCACTGAAAATCATAAGCCTCTGCCCTAATTTCTCTGTTCTTGCCTAAGTTTTCTTCAATTTTTAGTCAAGTTTTCTTCAAAGTTTCTTTCTATATCAGGTATATGCATGAATTTCGGCCTTCTCTTGGTTGTAGTATTGTCATTTGTTCGAAAAGTGCTGTGGAAGATGCCTAGGGTTCCTAAATTAATTGCAAAGCTGGATTATGGGACCTAGGCTATCTTTGTTGGTAATAAAATTTGTTGGGGGAGTTTTAACTGGGATAATGGGGTGATATCTGTGATGTTGAATGCTAAGGGTAGAAATTATAACTTAGGGTTTGTGCTTGTGAATAAAATCCATGCTTGAATTTGCAAAACTGTGAAATTGTGGTTGTAGGAAGGAAATTTGGTATGGTTGCTGTTAGTAAAACTCATGGGAACGAAAATATCGTGCCCCCATTGAGTCGACGGGAAATTTGATCAACTTGTTGGTTCATTATGCCCGCCAATGGTTTAAAAAAGAGGAATTCTGTTAACAATGTAAATTGAGAAGTGAAGTCTGAGTAACTCCAATGGGTTGGAAGGTATTTCGATTAAAAATCTCGGTTTGATATCGTTATACCCACCAAACGAAACCCGGATAATTGCCAAAAGTCAAAAAGGTTAAAAAAGAGGGTGAAGTCTGAGTAACCCGAAGCCCCAAAACCCCAAATGTGCTTAATAATGAAAAGTTGGTGTTCTGATTGATTGAGGTTAAAAGCGCGAAACCGATTCAAAGTCTGTAACTGTTGGTTGCTGCTGCAGGACCGTAAACATGTCGACGGCACTATCGACAGGTCAACGGACCATCTTTGTGCAAAGACGGTATCGTCAAGCTGATTGACGATCCGTCAACTGGTTCGACAGTCCATCACCGCACATCGACGGTCTGCAGAATGAAAACATCAGAGGACTGAAAATTTGTTGCTAAATTCACTGTGTTGTGATTTCATTCGTACGGATTAACTAGATTTTGATCTTGTATGATTACAGGTATGGCACCACCCAAGTTGACCACTACCCGAGGCGGTGTGTCACGACCCAATCCTGTAGGTCATGACTAGTGCCCGAGCTGGGCACTCGTACCCTTTTCTAATCATAACCCGCTCATAGTAACTTATTAGAAACTTATATATATAAAACATACACGGTGGCGCATATACATACCTATATATATACATATCATACATATAATCTGGGAATGTACAGAACACAAATATAACTGAACAGTGCTACCCACAACCCACGTACATGTCTACAGGCCTCTAAGAGTAATAACAGAATCATATGGCGGGACAGGGCCCCGCCGTACCCAGAATAAGCATACGCAAATATATACATAACAAAAGAGTCTGTACCAAATGTGGGCTCCGGACAAAGGAGCACTCCAAAATAGCTGAATAGCAGTCCTAGGCTGACGGCTCACCCAAGCGAGTACCTATACCTGCGCGGCATGAAACGCAGCCCCCGAAGAAAGGGGGTCAGTACGGGATATGTACTGAGTATGTAAAGCGGGTAATACATTAAACAGAATCAAAACCGGAATGAGGGTTACAGAAATAAGTATAGAAATCGGAAAAAAACATAATTTGCCTTTTGAAACGCTTGTCATGCATATACATATGTCGATAAGCCAAATCATATCATAATCAGGTCATCGTACCATCGTACATACATACCGTACCCGGCCCTCTAGTGAGGGACTCGGTGAGATATCATATACATCATACACATGTCACTTACCAGAAATCATATACGAAGCACAGAAAACAAGTATAATAATCAGAATGTCAGAATGCCTACTTTCTGAACATAAATCATGTATGTCGAAAACATATATCATATGTGGTCCATAATGGGACCCGGCGGACGGAACGTGGTCGCCCCTCCTGCCTTGGGCGCCACAACTCATCATACTTCGGAAGTTTTGCATATCTCCGAACACATCCTCCGTATCATATCATAATTCAGAATCATCTCATATTTCAGAACTCATCATACTTCGTGTCATATCATATATCAGAATCATATCATATTTCAGAAACTCATCATACTTCGGAATCTCATCATACTTCGAATTGTGCGCACGAACATAACCGGCCCGGGACTCGGCGAAGGAATTAACAAAAATGTGCACGAGTTAATCGTGGGAATCATATGCAATTTAAAATATTTATAACCATATGCAATGTAACATTTACAAAAATCTAATAAATTAATCAAAGCACATCATCACATACAAATTAGGACACTAGTCTAATCACGTTTCTTCCGAATGCCCCTCGGGCCCACATGTCAAACCGAACTCTAAATGTCATAACTATGCATCGAAATCATAAGCGTATCAATCCTCATTTTAGGTTTAGTAAATACGTAAGTAATCATATTCGGAGGTTAAGATAACAAACATGCTAAGTTCTTTACAAAAACATTAAAACTATACAAAGAAAGTCTCGAGGGCCCACGGACGAGCATCAACCCCGCCCGAGCCCGCCTATGGAAGTTGGGGAATATTATGCTCTATAGCACCACCTATGAAGGTTTCGGGCGATCCGAGCTCGTCTACGGAAGTTACGGGAGTTCGTAGTTACGAAACCCTTTAAGGACACAATTCTTTTTAAAACGGTTAAAACTCCTTCATATCAAAACTTAAGAGCTTTGGATTGTCTACATTAGGAGGCTTAACTTTAAGAAGCGAAGAAGAAACGCATATAAGCTCGAATCTTAAGAATGGAATTCCCCGAGGCTCGTATGATATTCATCTTACGTCTACGACATGCCAAAGAAAGAAAGGGTGAGCTTTACATACCTCGTTCGCTCTCCAAACCCCAAACTTACGTCGTGGACTTTCCAAGATCTACAATACGTTATTAAATATTAAACGTTAGCGAAAGGCATTTAGGAACCCAATTTCAACAACCACCAAATTATACAGAAATTTGGGCAGCATTTCCCCTATAAATACACCAACCCCGAGATTTCAACTCGGCCAAGTTCAACAACAACAACACCAACAACCAAACTACAACATCAATAATCAATTCACATTGCATCCTAACATTAATAGCTCTTTGTACATAACTTCACAACATTCATAATATTCCGACATACTTACTTCAATCACTTACATTCAAACCAATATCAACGTTTATTCGTTCGATTACTAATCCAAAACCATACAAACAATATTCAAGAACGCTTTAAACCATTCACACAATATTTCCAACAATCCAACCCCACTTCCACCTTACCCGAAATCTCTCCCCAACTCAACATAACAACTCTAACACATTTCTTTCTTCTAGAACTCATGAACTACACCAACAATCTACACTTTAACAATGTCACTACCATAAATATAAAATCCACATAAGAATTACATTGACTTCCAAATCAGCCCACAACCATCACAACTTCAAATTGATTCATTAAACTTTCATTATCAACATAGAATCCACATAATAACATCAATTCATTCCTAGCCATATACAACCCCATACATACGGCCAACACCCTCCATGCCAATTTCATGATTTTCATTCATGTCCCACACATTACAACAACACACAAACATGCTAAATACACTTAATTCATTACCCCTACACAACATTACACTCACACGGCCCAAAACCACATATGCATGGTTTCACTCCAACATGCAATATTTCCACAATTTCATTCATTTTAGCATACAACAACACATATAAACCATTCATAACACATAAAACACAAGATTAAACTTACCTTCCTTCACAACTTCTCAACTTGCCTAAAGTTAGCTAAGGATGAAAACGAGCAATCTAACGCTTCCAACAACTCTTCCACGTTAATAAGCACCCTCGAATTAGTAGGTTTGCTTGAGGAAATATTTTTTTTGATGGCCAAATCTTGGTCTTGATTTTTGGTTGTTCTTGGCCGAATGGCCTCTTATTTTCTCTCCCAATTTTTCTTGAAATTTCTAGAGTGATGAAGATGAGGAAATAAGATGACTTGGTCATCTTTTTATTGCAAACACTAGCCAACCATGTGGCCATGGACCACATAAGGTGGCCGGCCACATGGCCCTTGTTTCCTTTTTTTTTTGTTGAATTTTCAACTTTCCAAAAATAGCATAGTTTCCAAAAATGGAATTTAACCCCAAATGTTTCCTTAACATTTCCATGCCAATAAAATCATACACAGCTTAAGCCCTTAAAGCATACAAAAGTCTCTACTTCATATCTCGGAATGATCTTGTCCTTAACTTATCAAAGTTGACTCGGATTATCCCGACGTACGAAATACGGGATATAACACGGTGGCTCGAGGAGAACTCAAAGAGCAACGGGTCAAAGGAGGCCCAGTGGCGAACCCACACTTAGAGACGAAAGATCGGATGATGAGCCCGAGGTTATGCCCGTGAGGAAGAATAGGGCTGTCGTTCCCCCTTGGAACAGGCAGGTCACTGTACCGGCTCCTACACTACCCAGTTCCTCCCAGTCTGACGAGGAGGAATCATCTACATCTGGGTCCGGTGATGGATCCGAGGAGGAGGGATCAGAGGCTGCATCTAGAGATGCCTCACCTGCCGCACGAGCACAGTCTACTGAGGATGCTGCTCAGTCCTCTCAGGCACCTTCTAGATCCTAGACCCGTCAGAGCTCACAGCCTGGTGATGATGAGGATGTTACTGATACTAATGTTGAGGCGGCTAGGGCTCGGGAACTTAGAAGCAAGAAGCTTGAGGATTGTTTCACTATTGAGGGTGCCAGGCAGCTGTATGAGTACGACATAGAGCTAAAAGGTGACGACGCCCAGCATGAGAACCGCACCATAAATGAAGAAAGGAGGATCAGTTTTGAGGGGCTCGAGATCTTACCCAGAGCCAGAGAGCTTATTCGTCACTATCAGCTAGAGTTCATGCAGGAGCTGCCTGGGGACTATTGCCCTATTTTGGTTCGTGAGATATATGCCGCATATGGGGCCTTGATCAGAAAAGTCAAAAAGAGGCGCCAGAAATTGAAGGAGATACCACCACGGAGCGATGTTGAGATCAGAGGGGTGAGTGTTGATATATCTGCCCAGGCAATCAACAGAGTATATTTCGGTGATAACTACACCGCTCCGAGGCAGACAATTGAGTTAGCAGATAAGTTGCTCAGACACAAGGAACAGTCCGTCAGGGACTGGGTAGCTACAGTGGCAGGTCGCCCGACCAAGAGAGCCGAGTGTACTAACTTGAAGAATCAGGTAATGAAGAGATTCTTGACCTTAGAGGGAAAAATTTAGTGGAGCGTGGTCCAATTACGGCTTCTCCCTACTCAGACCGATAATGCTCTTACGGTTGACAGGCAGGTTGTTGTAGTCGCGTTGATATCCAGATACTCGATTGATTTTGGGGCATTGGCTAGCATTGAGATCCAGTTGAGGGCTTCCCAGCCCAACACTTCCCTGATATTTCCATGCTTGATTACAGAGCATATTTGGAGGTCACAGGTGCGATTTATCGATGATATCGACCGTCGAATTACAGCTTCGTCGGTTTACTCTATAGAGAAGAGCACGAAAGAGGCCATCATCAAGGGGAGGCGAATGGGTTCCCAGTGGCACTTAGAGGGGTACCCCTACCTCAAGAGCTAATTCATCTCGGGGCCGCGAGTGACTCCACACAGGAGTTACCCGCCCCCTTTGCCCTATTCTTGAGGCTGTCCCGGTGCAGTTCCGAGATTCAGCTGCGATATTGGTGATGATTCCGTTGAGACTCAGACTACTATTCCTGAGCTACAGACTTCGGCTCCACCACCCCCGAGTCCAGCCACACAGTTAGCGAGCCCAGCTGCACAACCTCAGGGTACCGCCAGAGTTGATCCATATGCCTTCTCGATGGATAACTTTAGAAAATTTACAAAACAGGCGGCTACAACGGACCAGCAGTCGAAACTCATAGTGGCCCAGCTCGATAATTATGTGAGATCGAGAGTGGATGAGGCAGTACAGCCTGTGAGGTCGACACTGTCGGCCCAGCTGGATGGGTTTGAGATTAGATTGATAGCGTTGGAGATAGCCCGCCCGACCACTTCCACTGATGCTTTGAGGGCAAAGTTAGAGCAGCTTAAGGTTGATGTTTCATTGTTGAAGGCTCTTGATCCGAACCTAGTAGCAGCACCACCGTCTGTTGCGGAGGAGATTGAGGAGGAGCTTCCAGTAGTGCAGTTAGTTATGCCTACGCAGTGGGTGGTCGAGGAAAGAAAAAGAGAGTGGCCAATGATGAAGGAGGTGCGAGAGAGCATTCGCCATAGGGGCCCGAGTTTAGAGGAGCAGCAGATCGCAGAGGTCATTCAGAGATCGCTCGTGGAGAATGTCCAGTTTGGGACTAGGGGGGCCATCTCGAGCAGTGCTGCCATTGGTGAGACATTACCACCATCCCTTCCTACTCCAGTGTCGGTGCCTACGGGCACCACTACTGAGGCTACTGCTGACGCTGCTACAGAGACTGCTGTGGTGCGGTTGCACCACCTGATGCCTCGCAGACCGATGAGTCGCGAGATGAGCAGCGCGCCATATGTATTCCTACTCCTTGGTTTTACATTTACTGCATTGGGGACATTGCAGATTTTTTTAGTTGGGGGTGGGAGTATTTGAGTTGTATATATGTGCTTAGGACCCCCTCAGCTTTTCTTTTCCATGATTCTTTTCCTGAGGGGTTTATTTCTTGTTGAACCTAAAATGTTTAGGTCATGTTTAGATAAAGTAGAGTATTGTTGACTTATGTGGTGGTGGTTTGATTAACTTAAGGTTGTCTTGTTTTGATTTGAGAAAAAAGTACTCCCCTCCGAAAATTTTGAAAAAAAATGGACTTGGTTGTTTAATTGACATGCATGCTTCTTTGTGTGACATTTAGATTATTAAGTTACCTTGTGTGCAGAATTATAGCGGGGAAACTAGTGTGTTGACAATTCTGATGCCATGTGTTGTGAGGTTTTGTAGATATATTCTCTAGTTGTGTGTGTAATCTAAAACTTGCCTGTTTAGTCGTTCCTGCATTTTGAAGATAAGTGAAGCTGTGAAATAATCTTAGGCCTTGTTTATGTTAGGAACCCCTGTTTAGCCTAAATATAAACCTACCCATAGATTAATATCCCTTGTTAGCCATTTTGAGCCTTTAAACCTATTCTTTGACTAGCCGTAATGAGCCGATACCCGTTCTGAATATCCTTCTCTTTGCACCCGGTCCCTCCTTGGCACAAAAATAATAATATTGAGGCTAAAATCCTAAGTTAGGGATGATAGGTGGAATAAGGGGAACATGAGGCGTAAGTCTAAAGTGGGGTAGAAATGAATTGCCTAGTTGAAAGATATCGGTGTGGTAAGTGTAGAGAAAAAAGAAAAGAAAAAACAAACAGAAAACAAAAAGATTTTTTTTTTGAGAAGTAGAGTCACAATAAAACAGGAGGCAATAAAACAAAAGAAGGGAAGAAAACAAAAGGCGAAAAGGGTAAAAAGGAAAGAATAAGATGTAGTGTTCAAGGAGGGTGAGTCACAGTTATCCAAATATCTATCATACCCGTCCCCGAGCCTACATTACAACCTTGAAAAGTCCTAGTGTGATCACAGCCGAACTGTCCAAAGTCGAGGGCACTGAAAATAAGGGCAAGCTTATGGTAATTGCATGCTTGTGGTAATTGCATGCTTAGCTAGAGAGTTCCTTTGTGAGTGTGAGTGTTTCTCCTTTCCTTTGACTCTTGTCCCATTTACGTGTGTACATATATGTTAGGACATTCTTTGGTCTTTGTAAGGGCATGAGAATTTGTTAAGTGACGTGTTTTCCGTGAGTCTTGATTTGTGTGTGCTATGGTTTCTTTGATAACTAGATGTCATAAATTGAAGCCTCATTGTTAGTTGCAATGAGTCCTTGATTGGGTTTGTCTTTATTGGAGGGGGGGGGGGGATAGTCATTGTGATACACATGATATGCCGGAAGTTAATTGCCACAACCACTGTAGGCAATTTTACTTTATAATATCGAGACATTTGTAGATTGAGTATGTTAGTTGACTTTCTTGAGGACAAGCAAAGACCTTAAGTTGCGGGTGTTGATGTGCCGTGAAATTATGGCACATCCAATGCTTTTTAACTCTAAGTTTTACTTGTTTTCAAGCAAGTTTGTGTTGGTTTGATGTGTTTTGTGTGTTGTGCAGGTATTTCGAAGTTAGAATGTTCGGAAAGCGAAAAACGAGGAAAGTAAGCAATCTGTTCTGATAAGCATAAGGACGGACCGTTAACATGCTCGACGGTCCATCGAGTTGCCTCGTCGATAAGTTCCTGCAAAGTGACAAATCATCAGATCGTCGACTTGCACCGCCGACATGATCGACGGTCCGTCGAAGTGCTTCGACGGTGGAGTTCCTGCAGAGTGAAAAAGAGTATTCAGATCGTCGATATGGTCGTCGAACATGTCGACGACCATCGAAGTGCAACGACGACCCGTCAAAGTGCAAGCCAAACTAGAACAGGACTGGGATTGATTATTTCGAGTTTAACTTGTATAAATACCTGTTTAGGTTTTATTTTTCGGATATCTGGAGTTTTAGACTTGTAGTAATTACTTTTGAGTGGTTATTGCTTTTGAAGATTTTCCAGACAATTACATTCATTACTTTCAAGTTTTATTCGTAAGTTCAATACAAAATTCAATTATGAAATCTTCAATCTTTTATTGTTTTCTTGTTGCCATGAGTAGCTAAATACCTTTACTAAGGTTATGAACCCAAGGATGGGTGTGTTGTGATTGAGGATCGTGAAAGATATATGTATAATGGATTGTTAGGGTTTATTTGTTCTTCGTTTTCATCATATAGTTGGTGGTTGTAAACATTAGCTAACGCCATAAACTTTAGTTATTTGGGAAAATAGCTAGGGTTAGGTAAGAACAAATAACAAGAACTCAAGGCTTTAAACCTTGTTTAATAAATTCACTTAGTAATAAGAGGAATTTACTTGGCATAATTAATCGTTCTTCATGCATACTTTCTTATCTTTGGAAAAAGCATAGAAAGAAATAATCTTTTCTTATTGGAAAATATTTCAGATTCACATAGAGCTTAAGTGCATCCATACAAACGATCCGTTAGAAGTATATCAAGATCGATACCCATGATCATACACTTTATCTGACGGGGACACAACCTTGGTTTTTTTTACCCATATAGTTACAACTTTAAATTTCCGCATTACTTTAAATTAGTCCACAAACCAAAGCAACTATAAAACCCTTTATTTCTGGAATACACCGGGTCCGCAAGATTAGTATAATACTTGTTTAGTAAACTTTTCACACTATATTCTCTGTGGGATTCGACCCCAACCTCGTTGGGTTACTATATTTGACATCGTTCGCATTATGCTATTAAAAGTGTAAATTTGAGCATATCAAGCACGTTTTTACATATGTCTTCATATTTGATTTTGTCTCGAAGAGGTTCCGGGAGAGTCTCAAAATTTCGGGTGTTGAGATTCAAAAACCAGAATTTGTTAGTTCTGGTGTACGCATTGGTGCAAGGAAGGGTCCGCCCTTGCGGATGCACTCCAGTGAGAGGATGCCCACAGGAGTGAGGGTCTGGTGAATTGGTCTTGGTTCGCCCCTGCAAAGGATTTCCTGGAGGTGTGCGTGTACAGCCGCAAGCTTGGCTTAGCCGCTGCGGAGTTCTGATGATTGTGTGGGGTTCGCCTTGGGGAGGATGTTTTCACCGGTGTGAGTCTGCCAGTGCGAACTTAGGTGCGCAGGTGCGCGAATCGCTGAACAGAATGTGGTTCTTAGTATCTTCTTCTTTTAGACCTTCATTCGAATATCCCTAAGTTTGAGAGCGTTTTTTAAGGAGAATTTAAAGCAATTCAAGGAGGAATCATTGGTTTAGTCTCCTAACTTAGTTTTATGACTATTTTCGTGATTTACACCCATGACCCATGACCTATGCTTAGAATGTTGATATTAAGAGATGAATTTGAAGGTTTTCGAACCCAACTTGAGAATTGGGGATTTTGGAAATTGAGCATGAATTAGTGATTATTATTGGATGATTTTCGGTTTATAAGTTATATTAAGTATGAGGATCATGATTCTAGGTTCAATTTACTGTTTTCCCTTTTGGGTTCGGAACCCTAATTTTAGGGCTAAATTTAGGGCTAAATTTAGGGGTTTTGGATTATGTAGCAATATGGGTATTGATAGACTCGTATTCTAACGAATAATCCTTACTTGACTAACTTTGTTTGTTTGGAGACTATTCAGAGTGGCAAGAGGGCGTTGTGATTCGAGATTCGGCATTTCAGGCATGTTGAGATCTTGAACTCTTTCTTGAATGTATGTGTTGGGTAAAATGAACCTAATAAGAGGGAATTGGGGTGAATTAAGGGGGTTCCGATACTTATGAGGTGACGAGCACCAGTATCGGATACCGGTTATCATGTTATGGGTATTTGCGCAATTTCAATTGTATAGTTGGTCTGAATGATATGCTTTGGACACTAGCTGATAGAATAGTATGATCCTTTGGATCTGTGATTGGGGTCCGACGCCGGTACTTATGTCTCTTACTATTATTAATTGCATGTCTTGTCTGTTCGTGTGCATATCGCTCATACATATATCCTCGTTGAAATGAAAAAGAAGTGAAAAGGTAAAGCCTTTATGGTGTCATGAACATAAGAATGGATTTTACGCTTTTATACTTGATCTTGACTTGCTGCATATGTCACGACCTATTTTGCCTGAGTCGTGCGGGCACTTACCTTCCCCACCTTGGTAAGCGAACCCTCAACCCAATAATAATTAAAGACATAAATAAATGATCAATCAAGCGGAAAAGAATAGATACGAAAATCTCACGATAGATATATATATTAAAGATAGCGCGGAACAATAATAATAATAGCCCCAGGGTCTACTCTAAGTCATACAAGAGCTTCTAAAAGGAAATAATACAAGTCTGGAGTAATAATACAGCAAAATGTCTATGTCTCTGAATAGGAATAGGACATAAATAAAAGAGAAGTCTCCAACGCAGTGAACGGCCATGCTCACCCAGAAGACTCGGTGCTCATGCTGATGATGCAACATCAAATCATCTCCAAATCAAGCCGCAATGCTATGCAATGCAATAATGTATAGATGCAATGTAATGCCATGCATACGCTATGTACACTTGTACTCCAGATGGAAATATTGACATCTCGGTAGCACAACCCCAGGTGACTCGCGAAGTCTAAGTGCCACCTATCTCGAATCTTTGCCCAACAGACAGATAGGACCCCGGATCTTTGTCCACGGGTGGTTCTCACCAGCACCACCCTGCGGGACCCGCGCAGTCCATGCACTCTCTCAATTCACGATTTCGGGATGAACATCGGATATCGAACTCTCACGTCACTTAAGTAAAAATTGAGCCCAGCTTATCACAGTGTTTCATCAAGTATCATCAGTATCTCAACAATGTATCATGAAGAATGAGAGTGCGAATCATGCTCATATCACAAGTACTAATGTTACATTTAA
>NC_081347.1:53557640-53580462 GCF_029784015.1 Lycium ferocissimum
CGGGACGGAGGTTGAGTTTTAGAATGTAGTGGTAATCTGAAGTCATTAGTCGCTCTTGTACTAGTCTAGACCAGGTCATGGGAAGATGGATTGAGTCTGTAATCATGTATTTGTTCTAATCATATGAACACTTGAGTTTATTACATAAATATTATGATATTCCGCTGTTATTTCTAAATATCTATTGGTTTAAATGAATCGTCCTTATTTAATTGATGTGTATTTAATGAGAGGGTTCGCCTACCGAGGTGGGAAAGGTAGGTGCCCGCGCGACCCTGAATTGGGTCGTGACACACAGAGATTGGAAAATCTAAACTTCAGACTTGTGGTATTTTGACTACTATTTGAGAGAATCAAATTGATGAAAAGGGGGTAATGTCTTATATTTGTAAACTTCTTAAACAATAGAAAAACAACTTTCCAAAAACTTATAAGTTAAAAAGAGTTGGGAATCGTTCAATTCACTTGATACTATTATCATAATACAATCTCAATTTCGACATGTATTTCACTTACAGAATAATGTTTATCAAGTGAATTGATCGATTCCCAACTCTTTTTAACTTATAAGTTTTTCAAAATTTGTTTTTCTATTGTTTAAGAAGTTTACAAATATAAGACATCACCCTCTTTTCATTAATTTGATTCTCTCAAATAGTAGTCAAAATACTACAAGTCTGTAGTTTAGATTTTCCAATCTCTATGGGGCAATATCATAAACTATAATAGAATTTGACAGAGTACGAGCATATAATTCTATACACTTTAGCCTCGTCAAATTTTTGACGCCGTTGCCGGGGACTGGCATAGATCTACTTTAGAATAAATATTTTATTACTAATTTGAGAACCTGTTAATATAATTGTTATTGTTTTTTTTCCTGCTACTATAATTATGGCTATTGTTAGTACTAACGTTTCTACAATAGTAGTATAATTTTTCTTTTCATTTTTCATTGTCAGTACTACTTCATAATACTTACTACTAATAGTCTCTTTAGTACTCACATACTATTATTATATACTACTACTTGTACCTATGGTTATTGTATCTTTTTTCTAATCATTTGCATTAACAGTCAACCTATATCATTGATATATTATTAGTATAATTCTTAGTACTCTCCCCTGCAATATCACCTAAATTTCTTACTATTTTTTATCTATTAAGATTATATTGTTTTTTTCTTTTTGTCAGTTACTAAATATTGCTTAATACAATCTCAATTTCTACATGTACTTCACTTAAAGAATAATTGCTTATTGCTAATATAATTATATATTGTTCACTTGAAAATCATCAATTAATAACATTCTTTGAGGTTATATATATTAAATGATTGATGACTAGTGAAGATGAAAACCTAAATAATCTTGCCCGATTTGTGCCGAAGAATAGTAAAAACCTCTTGAGATTATTTTTACCTAAGATCTATAATATTGCCTACGGCAATTCCTTATTGAGAATTAAAAAAAAGAAAAGCAATATTATGCTTTTTTAATGGTAGATAACTAAAAATTACTGTTCCTCTACATATTGTTCATTAGTTATAATATATTAATTTTGATTCTTGAGAATTACAAAATTAATATATAAATAACTAAGAGTAAATTATATAGAGGTGATAGTAACAATTAATTGAATTCTACCATTCTAGCACAAACTAGATATGAATATGAAGCGTTTCGGAACAAGCATGTATTACAATTGAGATAAGTAATATAATAATATATCAAGCACTACATGAGGTGGATTATTCCAATCCCAAAATATAGAAGAGAACAAAGAAACTTTTATAATTAAAATTCTAAAACAATCTAGAATAAAGAGAGAGAGAGAGAGTGAGAGAAACCAAGATGTGTTTCTTCCCGATTGATTGATGATTTCTTACAAACTTTTGTCATCTTATTTATAGAAATGAAAGTCTAGATGCATATAGGATGAGGTGTAGATGCATCTAAGATGAGGCGGAAATGCATCTTCAAAGTGAATTCTAAATGCATATAGGATGAGGTGTAGATGCATCTAAGATGAGGTGGAAATGCATCTTCAAAGTGGATTCAAGATGCATCTAGGATGAGGTGTATATATATCTTCAAACTAGAAGCTAGATGCATCTAGCTTTTGATCTTGTGTCATCTTTCCTTCAATTTATTCTTTCTCTACCTTTCCTTCTTGTTTTCTTGTTATCCGATCATTCTTCTTCCTACAAGTTTTGTTAGAAATATGTAGAAATTGAATATAATATTCATGTGATTTTGTGAAAATATTATATTTTTAGTTATAAAAATACATGAATAATTTATACTCATCATGCACCAAAGATGGCCTTAATTATGAAAATAAAAAAGCTTGTAGCTTGATCAAAGTTTGATAAATTGCTCTTGAGGAGCACGATTATATCTTTTGATACATGTGATGTAAACAACAATTATTGAATACAACACTTCCACCTTAAAGTTCTCTCAGAATTGTAAAATTGGCTTCTCATTGTCCACAGATGGAGCATAGGAAATATTTTCATACCAAATATTGTCCTAAATTGACCATGTACATGGCAATATCAGGTAAAATTCCATTTCTCGCAAAGAGGAAGAAGATGTAACTCCAACACTGCAGCTCACATTAGTAAGAAATAGGCATAGCTTTTGAAACCTCAGCATCATACTTGGTAAAAGATCATATCTTTTACTGCTATGATGGTTCTTTTTTCTAAACGCTAATGGTCCAATCAATTAACGAACTCTCAAATTAACATCTCTTGGCTCCAATATCGCGTAACTAGTACATTTCACATCACTGTAATCCCAAACTTGAAATCTGCCATATGAGTGCTATGTAAGCCTGTCAAGTGGGCCGGGCCGGGCCATATAAATGCCGGTCACATGGGGCCGGGCCGGGCCATAGTTAGTGGGCCGGGTTGGAGGAGGGAAAGGGGTGTCCGGCCCAGCCCCCTACCCAGGTAGGGGTACATAGTGGGCCGGGTCGGGTTTTAGTTAGTGGGCTGGGCTAGATTTTAATTATTTAAAAAAAATTCTAATACTAAAATTTATTAAGTTTGATACTTTAAAATCTTGTTGCTGTCAACTTTATTTTAACCATCAAGTTCCTTAAATTATAGGGAAAAGTGTTCAAAACACACTCTAACTTTGGCCGAAATTGCTATAACACACTCCAACTTTGCGGGAGTCCTATGACCCCCCTGGACTATTTTTTTGTGTATTATTGAGGGTATTATTGGTGACGTGGACTCAATAATACCCAATATTGAGGGACTCACTTTTTGTCCACGTCACCCAATAATACCCTCAATAATACACAAAAAAATAGTCCAGGGGGGTCATAGGACTCCCGCAAAGTTGGAGTGTGTTATAGCAATTTTGGCCAAAGTTGGAGTGTGTTTTGAATACTTCTCCCTAAATTATACTTTAGCTCTATTTTCAATCTATAAATACCATTTATTCTTCTCCATATTATCTCACAATTCCCTACTCTCATCTTTCCCTAAATTTCCTACTCATCTCGCTCTCTCTCTCTCTCTCTCTCTCTCTCTCTCTCTCTCTCTCTTCCAACTTCCAAGTTCAAATTTCAAAATTTAAATTTAATGGATAATGATAATCCTCCACCTCCTCCTCCAGTCCGAAGATCAATTTCAAGTCCGGTGTGGTTGCATTTTGAGCGAGTAGACGAGGAACATGTTAAATGTCAACATTGTGGTCAAATATATCTCCATAAGTCCGAACCGGTTTTTGGGGGTACCGGTCCGTTACGTAGGCACTTGGACAAAAAGCACAAAATTGAACTTTGAAATTTATCTCTTTTTTAAATTTCTCCATCGATGCTAGCGTTTTGAACTTTTCATTTGTAATAAGTTAACCGTTCAAGTTTGTATGTTTTGAATTTGCAATGTTATCAATTTAAGTTTGAAGTTTTATTTTAAATTACTTATGTAGTCTTGTATCACATTCTCAACTTTTTATAATTTTTAGCACTTAAATAGCCGTTGGGAGTCTTCATTCCAACAACATATTCAAGATATAAACAAATATACCATTAACATATACAAAATATACATAAATTAGGAACCTTTTTTTGCTATAAATCAGCTAATCTTTTTAAACCCCCCCCCCCCCCCCCAAAAAAAAGGTTGAAATGAAATCACACAGTAACTAAATGGGAACAATGCACATAAGTTTTGATACTAAACCAAAGTTCTTAATTTAATTATCTCATCTGATCCTAAGTCCTAATGTCATGTGCAGATTGTCACCTCTCCATCATCGGCGGAGACATTTCAAATACCCTAAAAAATATTTAATTATTATTATATATAAAATATTTGAAACTAATAAGATCTTAGACATTGGTTGTTCTACATTTTCATACTTCATCACAATCTATCTTCCAATTTCTCTGTGAGTTGATCCTTTATTTCATTTCAACGATTCTGTAAACTCCGCTATCAGTAGGGATGACTGATAACACAACATTTTGACATAACTGTCTTCCTTTTAATTATGCTAATTGATTATTTTTATAATAATATCCATGATGCTCAATAGTGTTAATATATTAATTTGCTCGAATCATGTTCACGAAAAGATATTTTCTCTGCCTCCATAATTTTTGGTGTTACCAACTTATATTTTACAACAGGTAGGAGAAATAAGAAGAAATGGTGGAAGTTATGAAATCTATCATATATATGTAAAAATGCCTATTTATGATTATTTTTTTAAAAAAAATTAATTTGAAGTGAACCGGGCAGGGCTGGTCCTCCGGTGGGCCAGAACCCGGGCTGTTGGTGGACCGGACTACCGGACTAAATGGCATGTCCAGCCCAACCCCCTAATTTTTTTCCACTAGCCCAGCCCACCACCCTCTTACCGAGTTAGGGGGCTGGGCTGGTTATGGGCCGGGTTAGGTGGGCCGATCGCAGGTCGACCCGGCCCAATTGACAGGCTTAGTGCTATGTATCTATTCTACCTTTTTGGGGCTCATGTCATTCTAGTACTAAATAATTTGTCTTTTATGCAAATTAAGACACACAAGTCTCATGCCATACTCCAAAGAATAAAGCACTAGCGGATAGACAACCACCCATTATTCAAGCAAAAGTAGCTTCAAAGCCAAGAAATGCTTTCATTGCAGGAAAATACTACCAAAATAAATTCTCAAACGTCAACTAAACTAACAAGAAATGATCATTATATCCAACAAAGCACCAAATCTAGAAAACGTATTACAAATGAGATCATCAAGTGAGTACTCACTTAAATAATAAATTTTACAAACCCAAAAAAAGGCAAATTGAAATCAAGAACATCAGATTATTGAATCGCAGATAAACTGTGGAGGACTAAAGAGTATACCAATGGCATCAAGCCATCAACAGAAGCCAGAACCTCCTTTCGCTAACTTCTTGCTTTTGCAGTTCTCAACTCACAAAATGAGGTCTCCCGGACACAAAAATTCACACAAGCACATAATTTAGATTTTAGAGCTCGAAAAGCTCAATCGGGTCCCACAACCCAGAAATATTAATTTGTACTTCGCTTAACTCGCTACAAGAAAAGTTCAATCGCATTCAATTTGAACTTTTCTTTTTGAAAGGTAGGATCCAATTCAAATTTAACTTAATACCATATTTAACTCATAGGATCTTAGTTCTACTCATCTTGACTTGGCGTCCAACTCTACATATACTAAGTAGCGGGCTTAACAGAAACTACATAAAATTTAGGTTTGTTATGCTTGTAGTTTGTTGCTTAGTGCAATGTTTAAAAGAAATAGGAGCACATAGGGAAAAGTAGACCATACTGAGAAAGACCGACTTCTTATGCAACGTACTCCTTTTGTACTTAGAAGAGGGGAACGTCAACCCCCATCAGTCAGTAGGAGGAGCAAGATTTCAGCAAAGTAGCATTACGTCATTTCGGTAAATGCATTCACTTTACCAGTTAAATTACCCGCTACTCTTTCACAATGACTAGCAAATCAAAGTAATGTAATTGCGTAATCATGCAACTTTTTAGTAACGATTAGGAAATAGAGTTCACCGATCAACTCTTGCTAACAAGCTGCTACTAGTTACTGATTGATTAATAAAAAAATTATATATGTTCATTTCAATACAATTATTTTGCATGTGTAAACTAGACTAATGCCGGCATTTCTAACTTTTGATTCTTTCATTCAAAAGCCGGCATTCTAACTTATAACTCGCTTGTAGCTGCCGTCTTAGGCATCCTTAAAACAATCTCTCTATTACCTCCAAGATTAAAAAGTAAACTATGACTTCTTTTACATTAATAAATAGAGTCAAGGTTAAAGGGAGAATGAGTTCTTGATAAGGTGCTTTGCATTCTAGCTTTAGAGATACAGTCATCTGTAATACAAAACTTGAACTTCCATATTTAAATTTTAACTAGACTTGGACACGTACAACCCACGTGTATCTCATGCTAATCAATACAAAAGATATAAATAATTTTAGAATATGTGATGCATTACGCAAAATTTGAAGAGTAAAAATACAAGCTCAAACCGATGAATAGAGCCCACTCATTCGATATTATATTGCCACTACAAAACATAATTTACGAAATTTTCTATCTAATGAAGTTGAAAGGATATTCTTCATTTTAGAGGAAAAAATAAATATTTCTTTATCAATATTATTTTCTACTTCGGTCAATACTGTTATAGTTTGTAATTATACATAATCAATTTTCTAATGCAGTTCTTCTAATATTTCAGATTTGAGGTCGACAATTTTTTTTTCTTTTATTATTTCAACAAATACATAGTGTAAACATGAATATGAGTAACATTGGCTATGATTCTAAATGCTTCACGTCTTAACGTTTATGCCTTGTATTTAAGAAATCATAGTCTCCTTTTTTTACAGTCGATACATATCATAATGTATGCTACTTTTAGACTTTTTAAAGTAAGAAAAACATAGAAAATAAGGGAAAGGAACAAAAATGATTTTAAAAAAGTAAATATATTTCCAAGAACGAAGAATATGACCGCAAATAATTGCCAAAAAATGAAACTTTTATCGGATTGATCATAAAAATATGGCTTGTGAGATACGTTTACCTGTAAAATATTTAATGTATACAAATTTCGATTAGTTTTCTAAATCTATATATATAAAAAGCAAAGACATAGGCCCGCTGACGTGGCACTCTAAGAAATCAGTATTTGTATTTATCTTTTTTGTCAAATTTTAGCCTTTAAAATTCAATTAAAATAACATAATTAAATAAAAAAGGTGCCTCATCGGCTTTAGGTTACTCAACCGAAATGTCACTTTGGCCTTAGATAGCCTCCTTGCCCTCTTTTCCGTTCCTAGATTACTCTTTGTGCTCTCTTCATCTTTACTCTTCTTCCTCGCGCTTTCTTCTTCCTCTTCAGCGCATTTTCCTCTTTACCTCTGGTAGATGCACGCTTAATTGTTCTCACACAGATCCGTTCACGTTACACAATAATAAGAAGAAACAGAGTACAATTAAGGTTTATTCCTCACCACAAAGCAAAGAAAACAGGCGGCCAGGGAACGGATAACCATGGCTGTATTCTGCGATTTTAAATTTATGCTATGAATCTTGGTTTTGAATCAGTGAATGAGAATTTGGGGACGAAGACGAGTTCTCATGAATTTTAGCCACTCTTTTCCTGTTTCTTCTCTCTGTATTCTTCGTTAAATAAATCGACTGAACATAGTCCCAATTCTCGCTATCGCCTGTAAACCAATTACAAATTCTCATGCGGTAAGTAGAAAAAACTACAATCGGCACAGGTATGAAACTTTTCATTTTCCAACCACTTCAGATATGTAATTTGTTCGCCCAAATAGGTTGTGATAATTATCCTTGGAGGTGCAGAAAATAACTTTGGCACCAACTTCTCAGATTCCTTTCTTTTACTAAAAGTCTTCCTCTCATTTGTTCAACTTCCCGGGTTTCTACATTTCAGTTTAATTTATTGCACTATGATGATTGATGTGTATCTACCTTCCCAGGTGTTTGCCATTGAAACAAAACATAAACGTTGCTTATATAGTCGTCATTTCCTACAGTGATCAACTTAAATTTCTACTGATTCATGTAGATTCCCACAAGGTTCGTATATTTTCATTATACAACTTACCTTTTACCATACAAGAATACTATGATTGATAAAAAATTATATAATATCATGCACAACAATTTTCTCAACGGCGACCCATATCGAAATTAACACCGAAACTTCCAATCGTTAGCGCAACGAACAGGATAGTTTTAACACAACATCACCATGGATAATTATGGTTTGTGAATTAAATTCTCAATTGAATGTCTAGCGACTTTACAATTCAAGTATATAGATTTCCTTATGTTTGTTGGGACATAGTAACAAAGTGTCTAAGGTATGTTAAAATTCCCACAAAATTTGCTTCAACTTTCTTTGAATATTAAACTGGTAATTCGTGTTTTTTAAATTTTGTGGAAACTTTTCATTGATCGGGCAATATATGAATATAATTATGTTCTTGGATGTAAAATTTGGTTCTATCTAAACCTGGTTGACTCTCCCTTCAAGTTTTGGGCAATTACAATCTTTACAAATTCATGTACTTCTGTCGAATTGAATGTCAGGTGAAATTCTAAACATTCATGGTGAATTTTAGGAAATGGAATGTCCTTCTTCTTAACACTTATAAACAACATTTATCTCCATCATGGCATCAGGCTTCACCTATTCAGCAGTTATATCCAAAGTTATAGCTAGAAACTAACTGTAGTTTCTATGATATATTATGCAGGGATTGCGGAAAACAAGTTTGCTTGGGTAAGCAATGTCTTTGTTAATATACTACGGCTCGGTTGATTTAGTGTTCTTTTCTACTTTGTTCATGAATTGTTTCTAATTAACTGCAAGCTTCAAGTGGACATTTTTAACAAAAGTTTGAATCTTATAGGGGGCTTTGACGCTAAACATGCTGCTTCTAGGTATCACGTAGTAGTTAGAATGAGTTTAATTAGTAAAGATATAATGACACTATTTAAATGAAGAAATTGGAATATTATGGTGTTAAATTTTTCCTATTAATTTCAGGGCCTATGATAGTGCTGTGATTATATTTAGAGGGCTGGATGCAGAGATCAATTTTAATGTCAGTGATTATCACTATGGTCTAAAGCACGTGTGTTCATAGCTAATTATTGAACCACCTAAGTTAGAGTTATTTCTCCTCAATTAGGAAGCTGTTTGGATCACCGTTATTTTTTTGTACGTGACTGATATGTAGATGTCTAATTTCTCAAAGGAAGAGTTTGTGCACATACTTCGACATCAAAGCACTGGGTTTTCTAGAGAAAGCTCAAGTACATGTGAATCAAGCTACATAAATGTGGACGACGGGAAGCTCGGATGGGGCAGCTTCTCAGAAAGAAGTGACTAACCACTTATCTTACCATAGTTTAGGAATGTCATAATATCAGCGATATAGCTGTTAAAAAGCTTTCTTGATATATTATCATGTCATTATACAGATTTTCTAAACTAGAAGGAATCGACATTATTCACGCATTTAAGGTATACTCTTTGTCAAATGTGGTTGAAACAACTTGAATTATTGTAGAGTTGTAAATGTAGCATTCACTGCCGAGAAGAAGTACAACCAGAGCTGTAAGGGATTTGAAGACGTACAGTATAGTGTACGTCGTGAAATTTAATATTCGATAATTGTGTACGCAATAATAGAGAAAGCCATGATTGATTATTTCACGTTGGATCGTTCAATATATTCAATTCTTACAAGAATCAGCCTTATGTCATTTTATTCGAATATTAGCTAAGCATCATTTGTAAGCAGAATGAGGTCATTCATGACCACGTGAAGCGCGGGCAAATTCCCTAGTTATGTATATACTTAAAGATGGATTAAAAGAAAAAGAGTTAAAGAAGCACAAAAGGAGAAGGTGAAAAGACAATAAACGAATAAAAGAAAATAATCATATCGGGAAACTAAAAAAGATGAGAATTTTAAAAGTAAAAATTCTCGTACAATTTCATATCGGAGAATCTTCATCTTGCAACCATGATAATTGGTTATTCCTTAAACAAACATAAAAGAATAAATAAAAAAGAAATAAAAGATTTGAGACAATTGAATTAGCCAGGATTCTAATTACTTGGCACAAATCAACAAATAATTTAATTCTTTCTTGTTCTTTCTGCTATCTAAACCACTCCTCCTCCGAAAAATAAATATAGTACATTGAGATTTTGATTTGAAAACCATTCACAAACTCATGTTGAGATAGTGATTGTCTCATGGATTCACATTTAGTAGTATCTAATCTATATATATATAATAAAGCTAGGTATAGATAAAGTGATGTGACACCTCTCTTTGGCCACCATTCTATTTATCTTTTTTCTCCTTTTTTTTTTGAGTTATTCTTCATTTTTTTCTCCAATATTCTATTTGAAAAAGTCATCTTCATAACTCACACATTTATTTTCATAACTTCTATCCTAATAATATCCATTACTCTTATGCCTTCAACTGACACATATTCATCTACATAACTCCTACTCTTAATAACCTCAATTACTCCTATGTCTTTTCAAGTCCATAACCCCCAAATAATATGTTTTAAAGTATACACCTTATCTTGATATTTTCCTCATGAACTATTATTGGTCACACAATGGAAAACGGCAATGCATATTGGAACAAGGAAAGCAAGTTCATACCTGATGCCTGGTCACTTTAGTTATTACGAGTCGTCAAATCTTTCTATGAGAAGGCTTACATGCCATATATGCATCCCTTAAAAAATAACCAAGAGATGCCACAAGTATTGCATTGATGCTTCTCATGCCAACAATGAGCTGTTTAAGCTTACAAGATATGCAAAAGGTGAAACAACAATACTCACAATCCACTGCACAGTGTATGCTGAGAAGAGTCGAAATGGGCAAAATCCTTCATACGTTTTCAATAGGTTCCAAAGAATTGAATTTCTGAAGTACTGGTCATGCATTTATAGTACTCTTTTTTGTCATCTCAACGCTAGAATCTCTTTCAATTTGTTAATGATAGGAAGTCTGCATCACCAGGTAGTGTTCCTTTTTTAAGCTACTTTTATTTTGGTTTACACTTCAATATCTTAATTTGTGCATACCATTTGTACCGTGAAAGTAAACTTTTAATGGCTCAGAAGTGATTTCTCTGCGACCTTTTTTCTAATCTTGAAAATATTGTGCAAAACAATAAAATATTTATTCTTTTAGAGATGTACACACTTTTTGGACAAAATTGAAAAGAAAAGTAAGAAAATTATTTGGGATAGTTTCCCATACACATTATATTCAAAACCAGTATATAACTAGAAATTAAACATGGAAATTGCATGCCAAACATACTAAAAATTATTTAAATCTCACTTCTTAGATTTCATCCAATGCGTGGTTATTTTCATTGTACATCCAATGTGTATGTTTAATTGATAATTTTACTTATTTCCCATTTCATTTTTTCCACCTCTTTTTTTGTTTCCATTCCTTTTTATAATATTTTTCTTTTATTTTTATTTGATAGGAATGAGAGAATATCAACTTTATCAAATATAAGTACTGTTAACAATTTATACTAAGAAGAAAAAAAGGGGCATATCTCAGTATTGTACGTTCCTCCTCGGATTTTTACATTATGATTTTTTTCTATTCTTTGTGTCTACTGTCTACGTTCACATAAACTAATTTAATTAAGTCGTTTTATATTTAACCTGAAACGTTTTTAACATAATGTTATAAAGAATCATGAAAGATGATAGAATCACAAAAGACAAGTTAAAAAATTGATTTCTTAGAAAGTAACAATATTAATATTTAACTATTTTAATATTTATATAACCGCGCGAAGCGCGGACAAGTTTACTAGTCTAATTAAGTTAGTTGAACAAAATTAACTTTGACACTTCCACAAAACTAACTATTGCTTCGTTTGACTCAAAAAAAAAAAAAAAAAAAAACTATTATAAATAACTACCAACTTCAAGAATTCATTGCAATATGCATAGAAAACTCCACTTGTTAGAACAGGAATATAAGAAAACTCCAACACATACTTTGTTGGTCAATGAATTTAGATCTAGTATGAACTCACAAAGCTCCCTCTTTATCTGCCACTTGAACAAAAGCCAAATTTTAAACTTTTAAAAACGTATGAAATTTATTTTACCACAGTTTGTTAATGTGGGACAAGCCAAATGTTTTTTCACTTAGGAGCCCCTTTAATATTTATTCATGCCTGTTTGAAATTTAAATAACAGATTAAAGGATATATGTTACAAGAAGAGAAAAGGTTAACATTAGTTATTAGAAGATGAAAATTTCCTTCTTTGTAATTAGAATGCACATTACGTACTTAATTTAAATTCATCATCTAATGGGTGTTAATTAAAATATTAATATCTAATTATTATATTAGATATGTTTTATGTTTTATTAAATTTTAATTAATTTATAGCAGGAGCAAAATCGTAATTCAACTTTGAAGGTAGGAACTTCCCACTTTTAGTATAGATATAGACTAGTCTCTATGAATGTGCGTCGATCGCTCGTTATCCCTTGTCAATCATAGCAAATGTTAGGTAATATTATTTAAAATTACGTATTATTTATTTTATGAGATATAAAAATATTATTTGATCAACTCAACGGTCTTTGGCGCGACTTATCAGCATATAACATATGGAATATATATAATAAAAAGAAGACTTGGCAAAGACAATATCCTTTAAACATCGAGATTATGTGTTGTATTATTCCAAAAGGAATCAAATGTTTGGTTGATATATTTCCACTTTTTAATATGTTAGTTGAAAACCACTATTTCTATTAGGTGTTTTGTCCAATTTGTATTTTATCTACCGTTTGAGATATTTTCCTTATAAAGCAATTTAACATGAACTCACATTTGAATGCAGCTTTCGCTATTTTTGAAATCTGGTGTAGTTTTCATAGGTATAATTTTTGTTTGTACTTTTTATCTATTTTTGGTGCTTGATGAAATTTTTTATGTTGCAGTTTTTTGTCTGCTTTTGGAGCGTATATGGTGCAGTTTTTTGAGGTACAAGTTTTGCTATTTTTGTTTATTTTTAGTGTTTGAAACAGTTTTTGGTATTGCGGTTTTTGAGATTTGACGAAACTTTTTTGGTGTTTCTCATAAAATATTTTTTTTCCTCACAATATACCCTAAGCATAATGGATGTCAAAATCAGTTTGTTAAATTCATTTTGACTTTGTACAGCATTTAATGAACAAAATATATGTAGTACAAAAGTCATCAAGCACAAATTAGATTTAACTTAGAATTATATGGACAAAATAAATCTAGTTAATTTCAAATTCCTAGATTAATAATACAATTTGATTAATATATATATATATATATATATATATATATATATATAACATACTACACCCCATTTTTTAGTTTACTTAAATGTCCTTCCAACTCATTAAAAATATGGGCTTTTTGGTCTTTTCCCCAAATTTCCCAATTTTTCCCGCCCCAACATTACCAAAACCCAATTCACGTACATAACCTGGCGGGAAAAAGAGACCAAGCAACCATTCTTCTCTTTGAAATTTCAATTTTGTTTTCTAAGTTTTCTCTTTTTCCAACATTGATCAATGCATTATGGAGGTAAGAATAAAATTTTGTAATACCTTTTCATTTGTTGATTAAATTATAGCATTAAGTGTACTTTTTTCCCTCTTGAAACAGAGGTGCCCAACTGAACTTTTGTTTATATATATTCTTTGTTGGGATAAGACACCATTACCCCCCCGAACTATACCCGAATTTGCTACGACACACCTTACCTTTCCCTGGGCCCTATGACCCCCTAAACTTATTTAAAACGGAATAATTACCCTAAATGCGATGTGGCAAAGAGAGTGTGTTTCACTCTCTTTGAGAGAGTGAGAAAACATAAAAAAGGGGAAAACTTAATTTTTTTTCTTAAAAATCTGCATTTTCTTAAAAATTTGAAAATAAATCTAGTCTTCCACATTTAGTTTTAAAAAACGGGTTTTCCACATGTTAAGAAAATAATTAATTTTTTCAAAATTTTATAAAAATTCAGTTTTTTTCACATTTTGGCAAGAAAAACACTTTTTCGGATTTTATTTGAAAAATAAAAGTGTCCTAAGAAAATGAAATCATGAAAATCAAGATTTTTTAAGACATTTTAAAAAAATAATCAAGTTTTCCATATTTTTAACAAATCCATTTTTCCATATTTAAAAAAAAAAAAATCATTTTTCAGTTTTTTTTTTCTTTTTCAAACACGGGTTTTAAAAAAAAAACAAATTTTCAATTTTTTTTTTAAAGGGTTTTAAAAATCCTTTTTTTAAAAGAAAATTCAGTTTTTCAATCCATGTTTTTATTTTTTTTTTTTTTTTTTTTAAAAATGGGTTTTAAAAAAATCAAATTTTCAAATTAAAAAAAAAAAGACGGGTTTTAAAACTCATTTTTTTTTAATGAAAATTCAGTTTTTTATTTTTATTTTAAAAAAAATTGACACGTAAAATTTTGAAAAAATTAAAAAAAAAAAGGAAAACAAATAAATACACATGTGGCAAGGAGAGTGTATGTCACTCTCCCATATGAGAGTGGGCATCGGCGTTTAGGGGGGTAATTATTCCGTTTTAAATAAGTTTAGGGGGTAATAGGACGCAGGAAAGGTAAGGTGTGTCGTAGCAAATTCGGGTATAGTTCAGGGGGGTAACGGTGCCTTATCCCTTCTTTGTTCCTTGAGATTTATTCTTTTTTTTTTTATTGGTAAAAGTCAATATTTAAAGTTCAGTGAACTGATTTTACAGTTTGATGACTTAGCATGTTGACATAATTGTTTCTTTTGATGGGTTTAAAAAACACAAGTCTTTAATAGTATGAGTGATCCTATTATAGGAGTTTCAAGAAGCTGGTGTCTATGTGGAGATATTGGGTGCTTTTTTAATGAAGATGTAGTTGTAGGATCAACAACAATTTTACATGAAGAACTTACGCAAGAAAATATTATTGATAACAGTGATGGTAGTTTGCAAAGAGGCAAAGTGTTTAATAGTGATGATGAAGCTTATAATTGCTATGTAAATTTTGCTAAAAGAAATGGTTTCTCAGTTCGTCGTGAGCGCCACTTGGGAAGTGCAGAACATCCTATGGGAATTTATAAAAGGAATTATGTTTGTCATTGAGCCGGTATCCCTCGTCCTCAAAAAGTAGCAGAAAAAGAGCGACAAAGAGATCGAAAACCTTCCAGATGTAACTATAAAGCCAAAATGTCCATTACGAAAGACATAATTGACGGAATCACTCGTTGGACAGTGGTATGTTTTGAGAATGTCCACAACCATGAACTCTTGAGTGATAAGGAGGTGAGATTCATCCCTGCTTATCGAAACATTGACATTATTGATCAAAAGCGAATTACACTTCTATCACGAGCCGGTTGTTCCCTGCGTTTAACAAGAAGGGTGCTTGAATTAGAGAAGGGAGTAAATCTAGGCCAATTGCCTTTTACAGAAAAAGATATAAGGAACTTTGTTCAATCAGAAATTTCTACAAACATTGAAAGTGATGCACTAGAGCTATTAAAAATATGCAAGAATTTGAAAGACAATGATGGTGATTTCCAATATGATTTTACAGCTGATGCATGTCAAAGACTTGAACATATTATTTGGGCATTTTGAGACTCCATTCATGCTTATGAAATTTTTGGAGATGTTGTTGTTTTTTATACTACTTACCGATTGAATCGTTATGAGATGCCATTACGAGTTTGGATTGGTGTGGACAATCATGGATTTTTTTTTTTAATTCATGGCAATTCTATTTTCTTTGGTTGTGTTCTCTTGCGAAATGAGAAAGCATCTTCCTTTTCGTGGGCATTAAAGGTTAATATCGTTGTATTCTTAATCATTTTAGAAAAAAAAAATTAGATTTATGGCTAATGTATATTTATTTTGCAGAGTTTTTTGCGGCTTATCAATGGAAAGCATCCACATACTATACAAACAGATCAAGATCTTGGAGAATATACATTAGCCATAAAGCTAGAGTTGTTAGCATAGTTTGTGGATGCTTTCCATTCATAAAGCTGCAAAAAAACTCTGCAAAATAAATATATATTAGCCATAAAGCTAGATTTTTTTTCTCTAAAATAATTGAGAATACGACGATATTAACCTTTAATGCCCATGAAAAGGAAGATGCTTTCTCATTTCGCAAGAGAACACAACCAAAGAAAATAGAATTGCCATGATTGTCCGCACCAATCCAAATTCCTAGTGGCATCTCATAACGATTCAATCGGTAAGTAGTATAAAAAACAACTACATCTCCAAAAATTTCATAAGCTCGAATGGAGTCTCCAAATGCCCAAATGATATGTTCAAGTCTTTGACATGCATCAACTGTAAAATCATATTGAAAATCATCATCTTTGTCTTTCAAATTCTTGCACATTTTTAATAGCTCTAGTGCATCGCTTTCAATATTTGTAGAACTTTCTGATTGAACAAAGTTCCTTATATCTTTTTCTGTAAAAGGCAATTGGCCTGGATCTACTCCCTTTTCTAATTCAAGCACCTTTCTTATTAAACTCATGGAACAACCGGCTCGTGCTAGAAGTATAATTCATTTTTGATCAATAATGTCAATGTTTCGATAAGCAGGGAGGAATCTCACCTCCTTATCACTCAAGAGTTCATGGTTGTGAACATTCTAAAAGCATACCACTGTCCAACGAGTGATTCCATCAATTATGTCTTTCACAATAGACATTTTGTCTTTATAATGGCATCTGGAAGATTTTCGATCTCTTTGTCGCTCTTTTTTTGCTATCTTTTGAGGACGAGGGATACTGGCTTGATGACAAACACAATCCCTTTTACAAATTCCCATAGGATGTTCTGCACTTCCCAAATGGCGCACACGTCAAACTGAGAAACCATTTCTTTTAGCAAAATTTACATAGCAATTAGAAGCCTTATCATCACTATTAAACACTTTGCCTCTCTGCAAACTACCATCACTGTTATCAATAATATTTTCTTGTGTAAGTTCTTCATGTAAAATTGTTGTAGATCCTACAACTACATCTTCATTAATAAAGCACCTCATATCTCCACATGGACACTGACTTCTTTAAACTCCTATAGTAGGATCACTCGTACTATTAAAGATCTGTGTTTTTTAAACCCATCAAAAGAAATAATTCTGTCAACATAATAAGTCATCAAACTGTAAAATCAGTTCACTGAACTTTAAATATTAGCTTTTACCAATCAAAAAACAAGAATAAATCTTAAGGAGCAAAGAATATATATAAACAAAAGTTCAGTTGGGCACCTCTGTTTCAAAAGTGAAAAAAGTACACTTAATCCTATAATTTAATCAACAAATGAAAAGGTATTAAAAAATTATATTCTTACCTCCATAATGCATTGATCAATGTTGGAAAAAGAGAAAACTTACAAAACAAAATTGAAATTTCAGAGAGAAAACTGGTTGCTTGGTCTCTTTTTCCCGCCAGGTTATGTATGTGAATTGGGACTTGTTAATGTTGGGGAGGGAAAAATTGGGAAATTTGGGGAAAAGACAAAAAAGCCCATATTTTTAATGAGTTGGAAGAACATTTAAGTAAACTAAAAAATGAGGAAGGGGCTAACATACTACCTTGAAGTGTATATATATATATATAGGAGCCTCATCCTTTGCATGTAGTTTTTTATGAACTATTTTTGAATGTCCAAAATACTTATTGCGTATTTTTTTCGAATTAACTTTTTGTAGATTACTCATGATCATGTAGCTACATTAGATACGTGTAATATATATGTAGATGGCGAAATTTTATTCAATTTAAATCCACAACAAATTCGGATGATATTAAATTCAAGACATTAGTCCAAATAAAAAATTTGTGGATTAATATAATTTTGAATTAATTATTTAAGTCCAGTAAATTTGGAATTAATTAATGGTCCGATTTTGTTGGGCTAGTCCATTGATTTGGGCTACAAATGAGGAGCCCACTTTGCCAAGCCTAAGATGTTATCTTATTTAAGAGGCCCAATTTGATGCCACGTGTCAAATGACGTAAGGTGACAAGTCAAATAAAGGAGCGTATAGGGTCATGCCACGTGTCAAAATGACGTAGCATGCCTAGTCATATCAAAGGCCAATGAAGATGCGCCACTTGTACAAGTGACATGTTCCGGCCAATCAATATCGTCATGTCAACTTAAATCTTATTGGCTTAAAGAAGTCTATCCTTGTCACAACTCCTCCATCCTACAACTATAAATAGGGGTCTCATAATTCAGAAAAATGACCAAAAATTCTAAAAAGAAACTAGAGAGAGCTCGTGGATCAAACACTGCAGATTTCTCTACAAGTTAAAAGCATTCAAGCACTCAAGTATTTCTCTAAGTTCTAGAGATCCGGATGAAGATTCAAGATCAAATTTCAAGCCCTTGAATCCAAGTAAAAGTTCAAGATCAAGACCACCGTATTCAAGCTCGACTCGAAAAGCCCTTAAATTCAAGTACAAGTCGAGATTAAATCCATCGAGTTCAAGATCGAGCTCGAAAAGACCTTGAATTTATTATTGAAAAAAGGCGAATCAGAGGAATCATAGAGATTGTAACACTCATCTTTGATGTCACGACCCAACTTCACTAAGTCATGCGGGCACCTACCTTTTCCACCTCAGTAGGCGAACCCTTACTCAGCATTCACAAATAATAAAAAATTGCGGAAGAAGTAAAATAGCGAAAGTCTCATAATTATAAGAGAAAAGACATCATTTAACCCTTGAACTTGGCACGAAAACTCAGTTTAGCAACTAAACTTAACTTGTATTTATTTACCCCATAACAACTTTCATCCCAATTTGTTGGGGGGTAAATAAATACTGAAGTTAAGTTTAGTTGCTAAGCTGAGTTTTTAAATTCAAGTTGAAGGGTTAAATGATGTCTTTTCTCTATAATTATGAGACTTTCGCTATTTTACTTCTTCCGCAATTTTTTATTATTTGTGAATGCTGAGTAAGGGTTCGCCTACTGAGGTGGGAAAGGTAGGTGCCCGCACGACTTAGTGAAGTTGGGTCGTGACATCAAAGATGAGTGTTACAATCTCTATGATTCCTCTGATTCGCCTTTTCAATAATAAATTCAAGGTCTTTTGAGCTTGATCTTGAACTTGATGGATTTAATCTTGACTTGTACTTGAATTTAAGGGCTTTTGAGCTTGAGCTTGAATATGGTGGTCTTGATCTTGAACTTTTACTTGGATTCAAGGGCTTGAAATTTGATCTTGAATCTTCATCTGGATCTCTAGAACTTCTAGAGAAATACTTGAGTGCTTGAATGCTTTTAACTTGTAGAGAAATCTGCAGTGTTTGATCCACGAGCTCTCTCTAGTTTCTTTTTAGAATTTTTGGTCCTTTTTCTTTCTCCTCATCCTACCATAAACATGTGTACATAGCATTGCATTGCATTTGCGTTCTTACATCATTTCTCTTCCTTCTTCTTTCTCCTCATCCTACCATAAACACCCATAAGAGCATGTGTACATAGAAGGAAGTAAATGAAATCCGCCCCAGTCTAGTCTGGTCATACAAGAGCATCTAACTAAAATCTACAAGTCTAGAATATCAATAATACATCAAGTTCGAATATGTCTTGGAATAGGAAATAAGACATAAATAAGAAGAATCTTCAAGACGGCGGACGTCTTGTTCTCACCCTGTAGACTCTAAGGAAATCTCGGAGCGACTTTCAGCCACGAAAAATGTATAGATCCAACTGAATTCGCATTCATAAAAAAGAATACGACAGCAAAGTCAAGTACAAAACCACACAGATCTTGGTAGGTATCATCGGCCGACTAAGTATAGATAACATAATTCAGACAATAAAGTAAGATAAGCAGATAAATCAAAAAGTATAAGTCAACCACAAACAAAACCAAGGACATGTCATCACCTAGGTGGAAGCATCTAAACCCAAGTGTGTCAAGTCTCAATATATCCAATCCAAAACCAACATCACAAGTAAAATACCAGATCATCACAATATAATCCATAATGCAATGCAATGCAATGATGTAAGAATGCAAATGCAATGCAATGCTATGTACACATGTACTCCGGACAGAAGTATCGACGTCCCGGCAGCACAACTCATGGGGGACCCGCGAAGTCCATGTACCGTCACTCTGTACACAGCTCAGAGGACTCAATTATCAACCAATGTCGCAATATCGATGTTCCATATTAGCCTCTCTGCACACAGCTCAGAGGTGACTTACCATGTTCCACAATCATCAATGTCCCTTCTCGTTTCCATCAATAGTGCCAGTCACACATAAGATAATACGATGATATGGAACGATGCCAGTACAGACAATGAAGAATATCAAGTTCAAGTTGTGCCACACACAGCGCACCAATATCATCAACAAGTAATCCACACAATAATCATAATGAATTTCTAATTTTCATAACAATAAGAGCCAACTATCTCACAATGGCTATACCAATAATGATGGGTATGCTAAGTACCAATATCAATATCAAGTAGTTTCATATTTTCGATTTATTCCCAAATCACAAACAATCCACCAATTTATACACAACGTACCAAACAGGGTCGTATGGAGTCTACAGGCCACTAGCCCTATCAAACAAGTCACAAGCAATACCAAACCCTAAGGTAATATCAATAATCAGATCAATATCACAAGTACCAAGCATGGGTACGCCAATCATAGCATGAAAGAATACACAAGCCATATAGAATACTATCCCCGTATCAAGATCAACATGTGAGGTACCACAATATCATGAACAAAATATATTAATAGTCTCCAATATCTACTATTACCATGCGGAATCAAGCTAATAATAATAGAGCAATCAAGTCACAGCACAATGGGGTGGCTAGCCTCAATCACACAACAAGGCCCAACCTAAGACAATATCCAATCCAACTTCATGCCCGAAGGTTTACATGCTTTCTTCGAAAATATCATCTAAATATATGCTTCGCTAAACGAAGTCTCACCAAGGGTAAGCCATAACCTACCTGGAATGCCGAACAGCAATATCACCAACAATCACATCTTAGCCGTTCCTTTCATTGAGCCTCGAGATTAAGAAAGTTTATTCATATTCGAAATCTAGATTACAAATCATGAAGATCAATACCTATATTGCTATCATTCAAATTGGGTCAAAACTAACCCTAGAATATAAGGAAACAGGGCCCACAAGGGCAAAAAGGGAAATTCTGTGGTAAATTATCCAATTAAACACTAGGTGATCAAAACCCATTAACTAATTGCTAAATTAACTCAAGGATTCATCCAATTTCAAAATTCAAGAAAAACTGTCACACCCCAATCTCATCAGGGCATGATGGGCACCCAACTCTTACTTAGAGCTGAGCGAACCCTCTGACATTCACATAATGAAACTGGACAAACCCGAAAATCCAATTCAGCTAAATTATCAGCAACAACGTCAAACAACAATATCGACAATCAATATACATCATAACTCAGATATTTCCATCCATTTAACTCCACTGAAACAGCCCCACTTTCATAAACCTCCCAAAAATGCCAAACGAGCTTTTAACATTAGTTCCTCCGTTCTAATCCGTTAAAACTCTAAATAAACACTTTAATAACATAAAAGGAACCTTATACATACCTTAGCAGAAGCTCAACCATGAAATATCATCCCCCAAGCTCAATAATTAGCTTAAAACGACGACGAAAACTCGTACTACGCTTTATCCTTCACGAGCCTCGGGATTCGGGGCCTTGAACTTGATCGAACCCTTAATTTATCTCTCTAAAATCCCCTCACTCTCTCTCTACCATGTTCTGGACTTTTTGGTATGAAATGAGGATGATAAGGGTTAAAACCTCCCTTAAATAGCAAGGGAAGTGGGCTTGACCCGACTTGGAGTCGGGTTAGGCCGAGCCCACTGCCCAGCTTGACCTTTCTGTCGTAAAACGTCCATAACGTTTTATCACTATGTTGTGTGAAGGCCCACGACCTATGGTTGGAAAGATAATTCAATTATCTACAACTTTAATATTTGGAGGTTTCCCAAATTCCCAAATAATGATGGGGTTATGGCCTCCCGAAGTCAGATCACCCAAAAACGTAACTTAAAAACATCTTTTTGGAGGGCTTACACTTGGATTTGCTCCGTGGTCCTTCTTAAGTTGTGTTTAACTTCACATATATTATCCATATAACTTATCATATGTCCTTTATAAAAACCCCATCACGTGGGCCCCACCTCAGCTTACGGTTACGAGGGTTATATATCTTTTAACGTATCATTCCAATCATATTGTACGAATTCCAAATATCATACTCATGCTATCCTCATGCTAATACAAAGAGAATTCTCATCCTTTATACTTGTAATATTTGCTCCTCCGAGCTTACATTAAGCCGTCCGTAGCCTCGCAACACGAAATTTTCTGGGGTGTAACATCCTTTCCCTCTTAGAAACATTCGTCCTCGAATGTTAAATGAAGACTAATACTCGTATCCAATTCCGATGCTTGCTGTTATCACTCAACCCTTCACAATTCCTAAAGTGCTTTTCAATACTTATCTTTCCTCTATAAGCTTCAACTTCATTGTCCTTTTCAATACTTATCTTTCCTTTATAAGCTTCAACTTCCTTAACCACATTGTTGCTTTCAATTATATTG
>NC_081347.1:53580562-53618117 GCF_029784015.1 Lycium ferocissimum
TGAAGATAAAACATCGCAAGGATTGATTCGATTGCTACAGGAAAGTATAGGATGTGAGGTTGATTATTTTAGACAAAGAGGCAGCGTACAAGTATGAGTAAAGATTTTAAGTAAAGTTATATCACCAGGAGTTACAATTAGGACGTAGGAAGGTATGCTAGGAAGGCTTACAAATTTAGACATACGGAAAAAGAATATGAGAAACCAGAATAGCCCGAGGGAAATTAGGAGCATATGAGCTTTAAAATTAGAATTCTCTGGCTAGCTGGACAAAAAGAGAGGGCAGATGTATTAGAGCCATAGATTCAGGATAAGATCGAATGGTAATGGGATATCTCGCAAGAAAAAGGTGTTGAAAAGCGATAAAAAAAGATAAGTCACAAGTGGCTACATCGAGTATTATGTATACCCTTATGATTGATGTTACGACATGTTAAAAATATTGATTGTGTTGTATGTCAAAATTGAGGTAGCAAGCGCTATAGAGAGAATCAGGATTGGGTTTTCTCGAGAATTAAAGTCAGATAGCGGTAATGTGACCAATAATGTAAGAAGAAGCATTAGGAAAAAAAAAGGTTATGATATCATGAAGGGGAGAGAAACTTGAACAAGGAAAACGTATACCCATTTATGGTCAGGTAATATATATTTAAGGAATAGGTTAGGATGAAAGAAGGAAAGCAGACGATAGGATAATATTTAAATAAATCAACGGGAGATAGAGTAATGTAATATGTGACAAGGGATGAACGTGAGGACCCTGGAACCAACCTATACGTTTTCATAATTAGAACCAAGGAGGTTGTGAATAATAAATAAAGGTGCATCCTTGAGAAGAAATAAACAGATCTTATGAGAGCGACGAGGGAATTTTAAACTCTTGAGATTGAACTAGGAGAATGGATGTGAACCCATGATTGGTACGGCTATTTAAGGGAAGAAAGTACCTCAAGAAGAGATTTTCAGTGTCAAAAGAGATTCTCACTCGTAACGGAACGCTCCAAGGTTTCCTAACCTAAGAGTAAGGGATGACTAATGGAAATAGGCATTTTACGAGTAAAGTAAAATAAAAGAAACTATGAGGACTGAAGGAAGGAGAAGGTGTCAATGAAATGGTTAAAGGGAATTATGTGGCCACTGACAACAAGGAGAGGGTTAGTGAATCAGTAGGCTTGCCTAAGGGAAAACAAATTGAAATCATAAGACAATGGTTGTGTGAAAGATGCAAAGATGCGATCATGAAGAAAACCGAGAAAATTTGAGATATATATCTATATATGTATGCATGAGTTGTAGTATCATAAAGGAAGATGAAGACTCGACGAAAGAAGAAAGGAAAGGGTGTACTTTGTGAGGATTTCACGATAAGAACAAGAACAAACAGAACACTAGAAGGAATATAATGCATAGTTGTGATGAAAATAGGTAGTTAAGAAGAATTACGAGACAAAATGAGCTAAGCTAATGAAAGGACGAGTCGTGGGAATGGATGGTGTGGAATATCAACTTTTAAATAGTATGGTATAGATATAAATCAGAATTGGGAACCCAGAGCAAGGAGAATTTCAAGGATATTAAGAAGATATTTGTGGAGAAAGACTAGGGCTAAAAGAGTGTGGTATAGTCGAACACTCCATAAGAGGCCTAATGAATTCCGATGTCCCCATTAATTCATTAACCTAGGGGATATTACATCTCAGAGATATCGGATTGCTGCATTGGGAATAGAATATGAGAGCTTAAGGTGAATATGAAGTCCTTACGAGATTAAGCAGAGTATTAGATAGCTTAAAGTGCGTACCATAAGATTTCGAAGTCATATGAATATGTGAGACTAAGTTTGTTGAAGGAAGTAAAATGTAAGTCACGTTTGGAAGGATTTTCGCGATAGTTGATTTGATACGTATTTAGTAATTTCTTGATGGGCAGCTATAGGGCCTCTTAGATGATTAATGAAGTGTTACATAAGTGCCAAAAAGGTTCCACAAGGATTGGAAGTCAAACGAATCGATGAGAGAAAGTTTCGGAAAAATATGGGTTATACGACCACTTATACAGACCATATAAGTTATATGGCCCATATAAATAGTCCGTATAACCCTTCCAGATGAGGGTATTTTCATGGTGGAATTATACGGTCCACTTATACGGACCGTATAAGTGTCCGTATAAATCGGTCGGGCCAGCTTTTTCTCTTTATATATATAAGTGGCCCTTGTTATATTTTCTCATTCCCACATTTCTCCAAGTCTTGAAAGCTCAAAAACCCTTCTCCAAGCATTTTCTACTCAAACTCAAGAGAAAACAAAGATCAAATAGCAAGAATCAAGGTATTCATGTGTTGGAAGGCTCACTAGGGTTAGTAGACTTCAAGAATAACTTGCGTATTGAAGCTAGGGTTTCAGTATAAGTTGATAGCTTGATCCAAAGCTCATTCTTATGAGATAAAAGGTTAGTTTTCATGCTTATTTCATGTTATCAAGAATGCTTAGTTTTTGAACAATTTGGGTAGAAGAAGAAAGTAGAAGATGAGGTTTAAATGTAGTTTTCATGATGTTTTTGAGTTGTAAGCTAACTTGAGTCATGATTCTTAGTATGATATGGATATAATCTTGTTGTGGAAGGTAATAATGGTGATGAGGAAGCGTTGTATGAAAATGTGCAAAGGGTTGGTGTGAAGTTTTTAGTATAAGTTGAACACAAGAATGAATTTTGGCACTTAATGGAATATGACTACTTGATCATGATATTGTGGGTGTTGTTATAGTTGTTTGGGAATTATTTTACAATATGGTAGAAGTCGTGAAATAGGAGAAATCTTTGTCCAATTTTCGTTAGCTCATGAATTGCTCTAGTTTGAATTCAAGAGTGTCTTTAAGACTTAACCATGGTATGAATCCTTTTAAATGTAGATTTCTCAAGCTTAGGCGGTGAACATTAGATAGTTGAGAAGACAAAGAAGTATGTAAGGGTAACCCTTCTTCTTAAAGGCATGCTCCTATTTTCGTATACCTTCACATGAATTCTATAACGTCTTCCATGATGACTTTATTTCCTAGAATCATTAAAGCTCACAGTTCTTGATATTCCCATGATACTATTGGTCCCATCCTATGGTATTTGATCTTCTAAGGAAGGGTAAAATAAAAATGACTATGACGATGATGATACTTATATACTCCTATGCATATGCATGTATATATCTAAGTATGATTATTAAGAGCACTGAACTTATATGGCCGGGTACGATATCTAATCGCGCGCACACCACTGCAGTTGGGTACGGATAACACTGAGCCTTGGTTGGGCCGCTGTACGTATAATACCGAACCTTATTATGGTCGGGTATGTAAGACACCGAACCTCTATGGTCGGGTATGATACTCCTATAAGTATAAATGTATTAAATGGAAGGTTCCCATTAGAAAGAGGCTAAGTAAATACGATGAACGTCGCTAGAGGTATAAATGGCTCTATTCTCCCATGACTCTCTATCTTATGTTAGTTCTCATGCTTCTATTATGCTATTGATTATGCTTAACATACTTAGTACATTATTCGTACTGGTGTCCTTTTGTTTGTGGACGCTGCGTCATGCCCGCAGGTGGACAGGGAGATAGACTTGATCCTTAGGCTGCTCATCTAGAGATTGCTTAGAGAAGCTCCATTTGACCCGGAGCTGCAGCTGTGGGTACTATTCTTTTGTGTATATATGGGCATAGCGGGGCCCTATCCCGTCCTTATGATGATGTTTCATACTCTTCTTAGAGGCTCGTAAACAATCATGTATAGAAGATGTCTTTTGCCTTGTCGGCTCATATTTTTTGTATATTATTTTGTTAGCCTCGTTGGCTTATGTATATGTATATGCGCATAGTTGCTCGCGTTGATATATAAAGGCCTGCGAACCATTGAAAATGGTATTATTGAGGCATAGAATTGTTAACAGGCCATGTGGCTCACCTAGGTATTAATGTGAATGTACGATGAGAGGTGCCCAGTGGGTTAGCTCCGGGTGCCCGTCATGGCCCTCCGGTTGGGTCGTGACAAAAGTGGTATCAGAGCAGTTCCATCCTAGGATGCGTCTACGAGCCGTGTCCAATAGAGTCTTGCTTATGGGTGTGTTGCGCGTCACACTTATAAACAGGAGGCTGCGGGCATTTTAGGGATGAATGACCTTCTTTCTTCATAGATCGTGCGATAGAACTATGATATAAGGATTTCTTTTTCCTTAACCGTGCGCTATGTATTTCAGAAATTCCTGTAAAGAAGAAAGCTACGGCAGCCCAAAAGGGCAAAACAGTGACAGAAAAGCGGGCTAAAAGAGTACCGTCAATGGTTATAGAGGAAGATAAGTCCCAAAATGCGGCTCAATCTCAGTCCTCGTACTCGTTGCCTATTTCTGAGGAGCATAAGGGAGTCTCAGCCCTAACTCCAGCACCCCCAGCTCCTCCACCAGAGGTTTCAGGCCAAGAGATAAAAGAGGACATTCAACTGCTGACTCAGTTAGTCACCACTCAGGCCCACCGGCAGGGTATGGGTCATGGTGATAGGGCGGTTAGTGCAATAGCCCGTGACTTTATTAGCTTGAATCCTCCGGAGTTCTTCGGGTCAAAGCCGGATAAGGACCCTCAAAACTTTATTGATGAAATGTTGAGGACACTTCGGTTAATGCATGCTTCCGACGTTGAATCGGTGGAGTTAGCATCGTATAGATTGCAGGATTTTACGGCTCATTGGTATACGGTGTGGTTGTCTTCTAGGGTAGTTAATGCACCTCTCCCGGTATGGCAAGAATTTGTTGATGCTTTCCTTCGACATTACTTGCCCCATGAGGTTCGACGGGCTAGAGCCGATAAGTTCTTAAATCTTAGGCAAGAAAGCATGAGTGCCTTAGAGTATAGTCTCCGCTTCAATTCTTTGGCTAGGTATGCTCCGATCATGGTAGCGGATATGGGTGACCGAGTGCACCGATTTGTGAGAGGCCTAGGACCACATTTGATGGATAAGTGCTTGACCGCTTCCCTTCAGGACAATATGGATATTTCTTGCATTCAAGCCCACATCCAGAATTTGGAGGAAAGCCAACAACCGCAAAGAGGTGAGCGTGAGCGTGAGCATGATAGAGGTTACAACATGAGGGCTAGATCTTCGGGTCTGATTAGTCAGTTTAGGGGAGGTCTTAACAGTTTTCAAGGCAGTCAGGCCATTCTATGACTAGCGCACCTTCACAATTTTTGGGCCAGAGACTTGATAGACCTACTCCTCACTCCGGGCCGAGTCAGAGTTTTAGAGCTTCAGGTACACATTACAGAGGCAACTCAGGTCAGGTGAGGCTACCCATTCCACCATGTTCCCAATGCAAGAAGTTGTAATAGGGCCAGTGCCGATTGGGTTCAGATGTTTGCTACGCATGCGGCCGTCCTGGCCATATCATGGGTGATTGCCCCTCGATTGGTGGTTGGGGTAGGATCTAGCCTTCAGGGTCGGCAGCAGGGTCTTCAACATCTATACACTCTCTAGGGCAAGGTTCACATGCGCCGGTCAGCCGTGGTGGAGGTAGAGGAGGAGCTCTCAGTTCTAGTGGTCCTCAGCACCATATTTATGCTTTGGCTGGGCGGCAGGATCTTGAGTCTTCCCCTGATGTCATTACAGGTATATTATCGGTATCTTCTTTTGATGTATATGCATTGATAGATCCCAGTTTCACATTGTCATATATTACTCCTTATATTGCGAGTCGATTTGGGGTCAAACCGGAGCCAATCAAATCTTTTGAGGTATCTACACCTGTTGGTGAACCGGTAATAGCTAGTCGAGTGTATGGAAATTGTGTTGATGTGATTTGTAATCATCGTACTATGGCTGATTTACATGAGTTAAAAATGGTGGACTTTGATGTTATTATGGGCATGGATTGGTTGGCTTCTTGCTATGCCAATGTCGATTGTAGAGTGAAGATGGTTTGCTTTCAATTTTCGGGAGAACCAGTTTTAGAATGGAAGGGAAATACAGCGTCTCGGAGAGGTAGGTTTATTTCCTATCTCAAGGCAAGAAAAATGATTGCTAAAGGTTGTATTTACCATTTAGTCCGGGTTCAAGATATAGAAGCTGAATTGCCGACTCTTCAGCCTGCCCCAATAGTGAATGGGTTTCCGGATGTATTCCCATATGAGCTTCTAGGCCTTCCCCGCAGCGAGAGATTGACTTTGCTATTGATTTGCTACCGGATACTAAACCCATATATATTCCTCCTTATAGGATGGCTCCCGCAGAGTTGAAAGAGTTGAAGGAGCAATTGACGAACTTGCTTGAGAAACGCTTCATAAGGCCTAGTTCATCCCCGTGGGGAGCACCTGTGTTGTTTATGAGGAATAAAGATGGCTTCTTTTGAATGTGCATTGACTATTGGCAACTGAATAAGGTGACGAACAAGAATTAATATACGCTCCCAAGGATTGATGACTTATTTGATTAATTGCAGGGTGCTAAATGGTTTTCAAAAATAGATTTGAGATATGGGTATCATTAGGTGAGAGTTAGGGAGAAATACATTCCTAAGACGGCCTTGTAACAAGATATGGCCATTTTGAATTCTGGGTAATGTCATTTGAGCTAACTAATTCACCGGCAGTATTCATGGATTTGATGAACAATGTGTTCAGGCCTTTCCTAGATTTATTTGCGGTCATGTTTAGTGACGATATTCTGGTATATTCTCGGTCTGAGGTAGAACATGCAGATCATTTACGTACTGTCCTTAAGATTCTCCGAACTCGAGAGTTATTTGCAAAAATTTTGAAGTGTGAGTTTTGGTTGAACTCAGTGACCTTTCTGGGGCATATTATTTCAGCCGATGGTATTCGGGTAGATACGCAGAAGATTGAGGCCATGAAGACTTGACCAAGGCCTACAACACCTACAGAGGTTCGTAGTTTTGTGGGTTTAGCAGGTTATTACAGGAGGTTTGTAGAAGGCTTTTCATCTATCTCTGCACAACTCACGAAGTTAACCTAGAAATTAGCTAAATTTCAATGGACGGATGCTTGTGAACGTAGTTTTCAAGAGTTAAAGAATAGATTAACTTCGTCCCCGATCCTGACGCTTCCAGAAGGATCGGAAGGCTATGTTGTCTATTGCGATGCTTCAGGCATTGGGTTAGGGTGTGTGCTGATGCAGTATGGTAAGGTGATTGCCTATGCTTCAAGACAGTTGTGAAAACATGAGAAAAATTATCCAACCCATGATCTTGAGTTACCTGCGGTGATTTATGCATTGAAGATGTGGAAACATTATTTGTATGGTGCCTATATGGATATCTACACGGATCACAAGAGCCTTCAGTCCATTTTTAAGCAGAGAGAATTGACTTTACGACAACAGTGATGGTTGGAGTTGTTGAAAGATTATGATGTTAATATCCTATACCATCCTGAGAAGGCGAACGTTGTTACTGATGCTCTTAGCCGTAGATCTATGGGAAGTTTATGTGATGTTCATCCAGAGAAAAGAAAGTTAGCTCGTGAGCTCCAGCAATTAGCTAGCCTAGGAGTTTGGGTAATGGACTCAGGCAATGTGGGAGCTACCGTTTAGAATTCAGTGATCTCGTCACTAGTGGTTGAAGTGAAATAGTGCCAGTATAAGGATCCCATGCTAGTTCATTGCAGAAATACACTCCCTCAGAAGAAGAAGTCATCTTTTGAGATTTCTGGAGATGGAGTTATCCGATGTCGAGGCAGGTTGTGTGTTCCTGATGTTGCAGGTTTATGCCACCAAATATTGAGAGAAGCCTATTGTTCCAGTTATTCTGTTCACCCCGGAGCAACGAAAATGTATCATGATCTTAAATATATATATTGGTGGAATGGAATGAAGAAAGATATAGCGGAGTTCGTGGCTCAATGTCCCAATTGTTAGCAAGTGAAATTTGAGCATCAAAAGCCTGATGGATTGTTGCAAGCTATGGAAATTTCAACTTGGAAATGGGAAGTGATAAATATGGATTTCATTGCACGCTTACCTCGTTCTAAGCACAAATACAATTCTATATGGGTAATTGTGGATAAACTTACGAAGTCAGCTCATTTCCTACCGGTCAGAACTACATATGTAGCGGAAGATTATGCAAAGCTTTATGTCAGAGAAATAGTACGACTCCATGGTGTTCCAGTATCTATTATTTCCGATAGAGGGACACAGTTTACGGCTAATTTCTGGAAATCCTTTCAAGAAGGTTTGGGGACTCAGGTGAGTCTTAGCACAGCATTTCATCCGCAGACTTTCGGGCATGTGTATTGAATTTTGAAGGTAGTTGGGATGACCACTTACCACTTATTGAATTTGCTTATAATAACAATTATCATTCCAGCATCCAAATGGCCCCGTATGAGGCATTATATAGGCGCAAGTGCAAATCGCCAATTGGGTGGTTCGAAATGGGAGAGACTAAATTGATAGGACCAGACTTGGTCCAGCAAGCTATAGCAAAGGTTAAGCTCATACAGGATCGATTATTAACAGCTCAGAGTCGTCAGAAATCATATGCCGATAATCATCGAAGGGACTTAGAGTTCCAAGTGAAAGATTAGGTATTCTTGAAGGTGTCGCCAATGAAGGGCGTCATGAGATTTTGTAAAAGGGCAAGCTTAGTCCCCGGTACATTGGACCTTATGAGATTGTACGCAAGGTAGGACAAGTGTCTTATGAATTAGACCTATCTTTGGATTTGGAGTCAGTCCATCCGATTTTCCATGTATCGATGCTTCGTAAGTGCATTGGAGATCCTTCTAGAATTGTACCGGTAGATGATGTTCAAGTCATTGAGCAATTATACTACAAAGAAGTACCTATTTCCATTCTAGATATGTAAGTACGGAGACTCAAAACTAAGGATGTAGTTTCAGTTAAAGTCTTATAGAGGAATAATAATAGAGAGAAAATGACTTGGGAAGCAGAAGAAGACATGAAGTTCAGGCACCCGCATTTATTTCCACCTCTAGAGGAGACTCAGGCAGAGATGCCATTGTCCTCAGGTATGTAGTGCTTTCCTTGATGCTTTCTTGGTCGTGTGTGGCCATGGTTATTGATGTTGTTGTTGTAGCCCTGTGAGGCGATGTATTTTGGGTTGTTGTGACAGGATGGTAGTGCCATATTACAGGGGAAATTCTAGCGAAATATTTGTAGAATCCCCAAGAGCTAACATTCGAGGACGAATGTTCTTAAGGGGGAAGAATGTTACATCTCGGAGATTTCGAATTGCTGCATTGGGAAAAGACTATGCGAGCTTAAGGTGAATATAAAGTCCTTACGAGATTAAGGAGAGTATTAGATAGCTTAAAGTGCGTACCATAAGATTTCAAAATCATATAAATATATGAGACTAAGTTTGTTGAAGGAAGTGAAATGCAAGTCATGTTTGGAAGGGTTTTCCCGATAGTTGATTTGGCACGTATTTAGTAATGTCTTGAAGGGCTTCTATAGGGCCTCTTAGATGATTAATGAACGGTTAAATAAGTGCCAAGAAGGTTCCACAAGGATTAGAAGTCAAACGAATCGACGAGAGAAAGTTTCGAAAAACTGTGGTGTTACAACTCGACAAATTTCGCGTTACCAAGACTGTAGACGGCTTAGTATGAGCTCAATAGAGAGTAAAGTTATACAAGGATTGGGGATGAAGATTATATTAGATGAGTATAAGAATAACATATATATGACATTTGGAGACCGTATGGTGTAAATCAGTTAATACGTTACTTGATGAATAGCCCTCGTAATCGTAAGTTAAAGTGGGGCCCACATGCCTGGATTTTATAAAGGACATATGAAAATTTATATGAGTAGTACATGGAAAATTGAGAAAGTCTTAAGAAGGGCCCTTAAGCCAAATATGGGCCTAAGCCCTACAAAAGGAAGATTTAAGGATACGTTTTCGGATGATTTGACTTAAAGAGGCCAAAACGCCATTATAAGTTTGGAATTTGGAAATACACAAAAATGAAAGTTGTATATAATTGAAATAGCTTTCCAACAATAGGTCGTGGGCCCTCATACAATATCGAGATCAAAAGTTATGACTTTTATTGAACGAACGCGCAGGCAGAAAAATAAGCCTGCGCGAACGTGCCAGGAGGCAGCGCGAACGCGCTGAGCAAATTTTAAGTCGGTTTGGGCAGATTCTGGAACTCTATATAAGGGGGGCTTACCCCTCTTTCTTCATCCAAACACCCAGAAAAATCCCCAAATATTCTGAAAATCTCCCACAACTTCCCAACATCAAATTTTAGCCCGAATTAAGTATAATCTCCGAATTCAGGTACAGACAGCGTATAGTTGCGATTATAATATCGTATTGCGGTGAATTTTGGCTGGAGTTCAAGGTGGAAAGTGAAGATATTGCGGTTTTAGCGGAGGTAAGATATGAATATTCCTTTATTGATATTGATTTGGGCGTATTTACAAAGATATAACTATTAAATGATCGTATACCAAATTTTTTGGTTGAGAAAATTGAATAAACATCTTGTGGGATGTCTTATGGAATACTTTGTTACTGGCGTTGGTGTTGGTGTTGTTGCGTTGGGTGTTGGTATTGTGATTTCGAGCTAGGGATATAAACAAGGGATATCTTTGCCCGAATTTTGGCAGATTCTAAAGGACTTTGATTTAAAGACTTGAGATAGGCATAAGACGATAAGTCTAACAGTAGTATAATTTCTCTTGAATGTTGATTTACAAGCTCGAGAGAATAAATGTTAAATAATAGAAGGCCGAAAAAGTATGTTAAGGCTAGTCCCTTTCTTTCTAAAGGCATGATTCGTTTCTTATGAACCCTACATGATTTCCATAATGTTCTTATCCCCAAAAAGCTAGAAGTTCATGATTTTCAATTTTCTTATGATAATTGTTCCTTCTTTTCTTGGCATGATTCCATGTAAGGTAAGAGCATAATAACCTTGTGACCAGAAATTGTCTTAGTAGAGCTTCACAAATTGTTGCATGATTTCTGAGTGTTTTGTTATTCTTTATGAAGGGCTATATCCCCTCCCTATGTCCTTGAGTTATAGAGAGACAGAAGAGGCATGTTATAATACCTGCGTTTTTAGCATATGCATGACATACTGCATGATACATATATTTTTCTTTAGCCTGGCCACTTGGTCAGTGAGACATTTTTATATTACCTGGCCTATGAACCACGGAGTTATTATCTGGCCTATAAGCCACGGAGTTATTATCTGGCCTATGAGCCACGGAGTTATTAGCTGGCCTATGAGCCACGGAGTTATTACTTAGCCTATGAGCCACGGAGTTATAACCTGGCCTATGAGCCACAGAGTTATTACCTGACCTATGAGTCATGGAGTTATTTATGCCTGACCTTCAGGTTACGGAGTTATATCTATAGAGTTATGCTATCTTGCCTTAGATGAAAGGCAACCCAGGTAGAGTACCTCCAGATGCTTCCATGAAATATCTGGAGTATAGCTTGTTATTTCATTTCACTTGTTATCTTGCCTTACATATTCGAACATTATTTTCGTATGACGTCCCTTTTAATTGAGGACGCTCGCGTTTATGCCCACAGTCGGGTAGCCAGATAGATGATCCAGCTTAGTAAGCCTTCTATTCAACTACAGTCAGTGCGCTCCACTTGGTTCGGAGCTGCAGCCCTTTTTGGTCTGTTATTTTGACATGTATATAGATGGAGATGACGGGGCCTTGTCCTGTCCTTCGCGACTCGTGTTCCTAGAGGTACGTAGACGAGTTTTTACGATGTTGGGATGTTATGTAGCCTTGTCGGCTCTTATTTTGTTGTACAACATACATGCGGACCTGTCGCCATTTGGCAGTTGTGTATTTATATTTTGGGTATGTGTGGGGGTTCGGATGAAATGGTCGGCATTTTTATATATATATATATATATATATATATATTTGTGTGCAGGTAGTCCTTAGCAGAGTATCAGATTTAGAGTGGTTCGCTCGGGCCTAGTTTGGCACCGAGTGCCGGTCACGTCGCACCAGATTTGGGACGTGACAAACTTGGTGTCAGAGCAGTTCTGTCCTAGGGTTGTCTATAGACCGTGTCCAGGAGGTCTTGTTCATGTGTGTGAAGCACGCCACACTTATAAATAAGAGGCTGCAGGGCATTTAGGAATGATTGACCTTTCTTTCTCATCTTAGATCGTCTTGGTAGAGCTAAATCATAGGATGTGATGTCCCTGATTCTAACCCTAAATATTTTGATTGCGGATAAGCAATTGATTATGACGCTATGAGATAATTGATGAGAATTGAAGTTGTTCCTCCGAAAGGTATGTTTCCTGCCTTATTGATATTGGTAGACTTTGATATAAGAACTTGAGCGAGATGTTATGGGTATTTGTGATCGCCCTATGAGGCATTGGATGTGTTTTCTAGGCTGTGTGCAGGAATGAGGTAGTAATAATTATAGAGGAAACTCTGCCGAAATTTTTACAAATTGAGTTGTCTGAATGTCTATGCTATCGGGAAAGCGTGAAGGGAAAATGTGACAATCGGATGTTTGGTAAGTCATGATTGAATGAACCATTATGAGACGCTTCCAAAGAGGAGTTTTAGAATGATTTTAATCTAACTTAAGGGAAGAACCCTAGAGGGGAAAATGATTAGTAATTAAAGGAACTGGAATGAGTTGCATTCGGGATTTTGGAGAATTGAGATTTGTTGAAGATATATGGAAAGTTGACATTAAGGACTCAAATGCACTATTATGATTTATAGATTGGTGAGTAAGGGATAAGGAAGAGATATTGATATGGGCAAGGAAGTTAACGAGTAAGGGAAATTTTAATCTAGAAGTTTATATATATACATAAGATCAGGACGGGTTGATGACAGGCACACAGACTCGTTTTATCAGATTTTCCCATATGATGTGGGTTACATTGGGATTTAGAAGTCACCTGTCATTCGACTTCAAAGGGATTCTGAATATTTGATAGTTGGTACTATTCTGAGAATTATTATGGCCGAGTTACTTCGGGTAATAATGACGACCTTGACCTCAAGAATGAGAAATGGTTGGGTAAGTTGGATTGCAATTATGAATGTCTTCTGGATTGCTTATATAACTTTTAAATGTGATGTTGGTTGGCCGACGAAGAAAGTAGAGATTGTATCAACCTTAGGAATGTGAGGTGTATTTCTAGCTAATCCTTATAAGAAGGCTTCACCTTATATTTTTCCAGACGGGTGTTGTGAAGATTATTTGACGATGGAGAAATTAGGTGTGATGTCGGTTTATGTGTAAGAAGAGAAGAGAGTAGGTATACAAGTGAAGGTAAAATATCGCAACGATCGATTCGGTTGCTACAGGAAAGTAAAGTATGCGAGGTTGATTATTTAGACAAAGAGACTGGATACAAGTACGAGTAAAGGTTATGGTATAAAATTTTCTTTGGTAAAAGCTATCAACAGAACTTAGAAAAGTATATTTACCGATAAGTATGGACACTGGACTAACTTGAGGAAGTCAAGAGATCATGAAAGACACCCTGATAGAGGAGTTTCAAAACGCAGACAGTGTTGGGTGATGTACAAGGAGGAGGAAAGATTATGTGTACGAGTAAAGATTGCTAAGTCAAGTTGTATCGCCAAGGTTTACAATTAGGATTTAGAAAAAAATATGCTAAGAAGTCCTACAGATTTAAACATGTGGCAAATATGAGAAATCGAAATAACCCAAGGAAATCAAGAGTATAAGCATTCGGAAGAAGGAGGTTATGATATTATAAAGGGGAGAGAAACTTGGACAAAGAAAACGTACACACATTGAGGATCGGGTATACATTTGAGGAAAAGGTTAAGATGAAAGCCGAAACGCAAGCGATGGAAATGAATTTAATGAATCAGCGAGAGATAGGGTAATGTTGTATGTAGCAAGGACGAACACGAGGACTCCAAAATCAGTCCATACATCTTCATCATTAGAACTAGAAATGCTGTAAATAATGGGCATAGATGCATCCTTGAGGAGAAATAAATGAATTTTATGAGAGTGATGAGGAATGTTTAACTCCTAAGGTCTAACCAGGAGAATGGATATGAACCCATGATTGGTACGTCTATTGAAGGGAAGAAAGTACCTCAAAAGAGATTTTCAGTGTCAAAAGGGATTTTCACTCGTAGCGAAACACTCTAAATTTTCCTAACCTAAGAGTAAAGGATGACTAACGGAAACAGGAATTTTACAAGTAAAAGAGACTATGAGGACTAAAGAAAGGAGAAGGTTAATGAGTCAGTAGGCTTGCCCAAGGGAAAACAAACTAAAATTATAAGACAATGGTTGTGTGAAAGATGAAAAGATGCGATCATGAAGGAAACCGAGAAAATTCGATATATATATATATATGTGTGTGTGTGTGTGTGTGTGTGTGTGTGTGTGTGTGTGTGTGTGTGTGTGTGTGTGTGCGCGCGCGCGCAAGCGTAGCATCATAAAGGAAGATAAAGACTCGGCGAAAGAAGAAAGGAAATGGTGTACTTTGTAAGGATTTCATGATAAGAACAAGAATCGACAGAACACTAGAAGGACTATGATGCATAGCTGGGACGCAAACAAGTAGTTAAAAAGAACTACTGGACAAAATGAGCTAAGCTAATGAACAGACGAGTTGTGGGAATGGATGGCATGGAATATCAACTTTTAATGGTATAGTATAGACCTAAGTCGGAATTGGTAACCTAGAGCAAGGAGAATTTCAAGGATATTAAGAAGATAGTCGTGGAGAAAGGCTAGGGCTAAAGGAGCGTGGTATAGTCAAACACTCCATAAGAGGCCTAATGAATTCCGATATCCCCATTAATTCATTAGCCTAGAGGACTACTGGTCATGAAAGATAGAGGTGAAAAGAAAATAAAGAATGCATCTGAATTGTATCCAATATGTATAAGAATTTTGATTTGATACAAGAACTCAACTAGCAAAAAAGGAAAATAGGTTAAACCATGCGATGAAAAGAACTCCGGCATCATAAGGAATAGAAGAGTTGAAGGATCGCTAAGGTCAGCCAGATGACTATCAAGACGGTTAATACTCAAAGGTTACTGGTATATGATAACATCCTTTAAAAGGGGGGAAGAACAAATTCAGTTCTAAGATGAACTACAATATTTCAAAGTTCAAAGGAGGGAAATATACTGAATTGAAGGAGTCAAATTTCGAGACGAACCGATATGTAAAGAATGCACTAAAGAAAAGTGAAAATGGACTAAATGCAAGTATATTATGAGACAAATGGGAAAAAGGAGGCATGATAAGATGATGAAGGTTTAGCGAATCAAAGAAAATAATTTTCATCAACGCGATACGTTGTATGCCGAACTATGACCCGAATCATTCGCGCCGAAGAAATTTTAGGTACATTTAGATATGCAGTAAAGTACTCCAAGGGGGTAACAAAAGGAGTAAGAAATGTCGCATGTGACCAGGGATAAGTATAACGGACAATTGAGATTACTAAAAGGAACTTGTAGCACTAGAAGAGATGAAAGCCTTAAAAGAGGAAAAGTTTACAGGAAGCTCAATAATCTTCCAAAGAGAGGTACTATATCTGAACAAGAGAGTTTGTCTACTAGTAGAGAAATAACGAACAAGGCAAAAGAGTACAACAATCAAGAGTGCTCACAGATCGGCAGAGAGCCATAGCAATCATGAGTTACAATCGTTTAATGGCAATAGGTTCCAGGACGGTAGCTAGATAACAGTTGACCCTTGGGTGCATACATAAGAACAAGAGAATATGGAACTAATGAATAAGTTCGACAAAGAATTAAGAGAATATGAAAGAAGACTAATGAGCTCACATTAAAAGAACATGGAGATTAAGACCTAAAGGAGGACAATAATTTCAAGAAATCAATGATAGCATCGTAAGCTCATAAGCTACAACATTCAAGGATGAATGTTCCTAAGGGGGGAAGGATGTTACACCTCGAAAAATTTTGCGTTACCAAGACTGTAGACGGCTTAATATGAGCTCAACAGAGGGTAAAGTTATACAAGGATTAGGGATGAAGATTATATTATATGAGTATAAGAATAACATATATATGACATTTGGAGACCGTATGGTGTAAATCAGTTAATACGTTACTTGATGAATAGCCCTCGTCACCGTAAGTTAAGGTGGGGCACACATGTCGTGGTTTTATAAAGGACATATGAAAATTTATATAAGTAGTACATGGGAAGTTGAAAAAGTCTTAAGAAGGACCCTTAAGCCAAATATGGGCCTAACCCCTCCGAAAGGATGATTTAAGGATACGTTTTCGGATGATTTGACTTAAAGAGGCAAAAACGCAATTCTAAGTTTGGAATTTGGAAATACACAAAAAATGAAAGTTGTATAAAATTGAAATATATTTCCAACCATAGCTGGTGGGACCTCATACAATATCGAGATCAAGAATTATGACCTTTTTACTGAACGAACGCGCAGGCAGAAAAATAAGCATGCGCGAACGTGCCAAGAGGCAGCGCGAACGCGCTGAGCAAATTTTAAGTTGGTTTCAGCAGATTCTGGAAATCTATATAAGGGGGGCTTGCCCCCCTTTCTTCATCCAAACACCCAGAAACATCCCCAAATATTCTGAAAATCTCCCACAACTTCCCAACATCAAATTTTAGCCCGAATTAAGTATAATCTCCGAATTCAGGTACAGACAGCGTATAGTTGCAATTATAATATCATATTGCGGTGAATTTTGACTGGAATTCAAGGTGGAAAGTGAAGATATTGCGGTTCTAGCAGAGGTAAGATATGAATCTGCCTATATTGATATTGATTTAGGCGTATTTACAAAGATATAACTATTAAATGATCGTATACCAAATTTGTTGGTTGAGAAAATTGAATAAACATCATGTGGGATGTTTTATGGAATACTTTGGTATTGATGATGTTGTTATAGGTGTTAGTGTTGTTGTTGTTGCGTTGGGTGTTAGTATTATGATTTCGGGCTAGGGATATAAACAGGGGAGATGCTGCCCGAATTTTGGCAGATTCTAAAGGACTTTGATTTAAAGACTTGAGATAGGCATATGACGATAAGTCTAACGGTAGTATGATTTCTCTTGAATGTAGATTTACAAGCTCAGGAGAATAAACGTTAAATAATAAGAGACTGAAAAGGTATGTTAAGGCTAGTCCCTTTCTTTCTAAAGGCATGATTCATTTCTTATGAACCCTATATGACTTCCATAATGTTCTTATTCCCAAAAAGCTAGAAGTTCATGATTCTCAAAGTTCTTATGATAATCGTTCCTTTTTTTCTTGGCATGATTCCATGTAAGGTAAGAGCATAATAACCTTGTGACCAAAAATTGTCTTAGTAGAGCTTCACATATTGTTTCATGATTTCTGAGTGTTCTGTTATTCTTTTTGAAGGGCTATATCCCCTCCCTATGTCCTTGAGTTATAGAGAGACAGAAGAGGCATGCTATAATACCTGTGTTTTCAGCATATGCATGACATACTGCATGATACATATATTTTTCTTTAGCCTGGCCACTTGGTGAGCCATGGAGTTATTACCTGGCCTGTGAGCCATGGAGTTATTACCTGGCCTATGAGCCATGGAGTTTTTACCTGGCCTATGAGCCACGGAGTTATTACCTGGCCTATGAGCCACGAAGTTATTACCTGACCTACGAGTCATGGAGTTATTTATGCCTGACCTTCAAGTCACGGAGTTATATTTATAGAGTTATGTTATCTTGCCTTAGATGAAAGGCAACCCAGGTAGAGTACCTCCAGATACTTCTATGAAATATCCATAGTATAGCTTGTTATTACATTTCAGTTGTTATCTTGCCTTACATATTTAGTATATTATTCGTACTGACGTCCCTTTTGCTTGGGAACGTTGCGTTCATGCCGCGGAGTTCGGTAGCTAGACGGACGATCCGGCTCCGCAGGCCTTCCACCCGGCTACGGTCGGTGCGCTCCACGCCACCGTCGGGCTATAGCCCTTTTTAGTATGTTATTTTGACATATATATAGATAGAGATGACGGGGCCTCAGCCTGTCCTTTCTGCAGCTCGTGTTCCCTAGAGGTCTATAGACAGTTGTACGTTGTTGGGGATGTTATGTAGCCTTGTCGGCTCTCATTTTGTTGTACAGCACACATGGCAGCCTTGTCGGCTCTCATTTTGTTGTACAGCATACATGGCAGCCTCGTCGGCTTGCTCAGTTGTGCATTTATATTTTGGGTATGTATGCCCAGTTCAAATGAGATAGTCAATATATATATATAGCCCAGTTCAAATGAGATAGTCAATATATATATATATATATATATATATATATATATATATATATATATATATATATATATATATATATATCCATCCAGATTACGGCCTCGCGACTTATTTATTGGTATTATCGGTGTGCAGGTAGTCCTTAGCAGAGTATCAGACTTAGAGGGGTTCGCTCGGGCCTAGTTTACACCGGCACCAGATTTGGGGCGTGACATGTGGGTTGGACGACCACTTATGCGGACCGTATAAGTTATATGGCTCATATAAATGGTCCGTGTACCCCTTCCAAAGAAGGGTATTTTCATGGTGGAATTATACGGTCCACTTATACGGACCGTATAAGTGTCCGTATAAATCAGTAGGGCCAGCTTTTTCTCTTTATATATATAAGTGACCCTTGTTATATTTTCTCATTTCCCATATTTCTCCAAGTCTTGAAAGCTCAAAAACCCTTCTCCAAGCATTTTCCGCTCAAACTCAAGAGAAAACAAAGATCAAATAGCAAGAATCAAGGTATTCATGTGTTGGAAGGCTCACTAGGGTTAGTAGACTTCAAGAATAACTTGGGTATTGAAGCTAGGGTTTTCATATAAGTTAATAGCTTGCTCCAAAGCTCATTCTTATAAGATAAAAGGTTAATTTTCATGCTTATTTCATGTTATCAAGAATGCTTAACTGTTGAACAACTTGGGTAGAAGGAGAAAGTAGAAGATGAGGTCTAAATGTAGTTTTCATGATGTTTTTGAGCAGTAAGCTAACTTGAGCCATGATTCTTAGTATGATATGGATATAATCTTGTTGTGGAATGTAATAATGGTGATGAGGAAGCGTTGTATGAAAATGTGCAAAGGATTGGTGTGAAGTTGTTAGTATAAGTTGAACACGAGAATGAATTTTGAGACTTAATGGAATGTGACTACTTGATCATGATATTGTGGATGTTGTTATAGTTGTTTAGGAGTTGTTTTGCAATATGGTAGAAGTCGATGAAATAGGGAAAATGCTGCCCAATTTTCGTTAGCTCATGAATTGCTCTAGTTTGAATTCAAGAGTGTCTTTAAGACTTAATCATGGTATGAATCCTTTTAAATGTAGATTTCTCAAGCTTAGGTGGTGAACGTTAGATAGTTAAGAAAACAAAGAGGTATGTAAGGCTAACCCTTTTCTTAAAGGCATGCTCCCATTTTCGTATACCTTCAATGAATTCCACAACGTCTTCCATGATGACTTTATTTCCTAGAATCATTGAAGCTCACAGTTCTTGATATTCCCATTGTCACGACCCAACCCTATAGGCGGTGACTAGTGCCCGAGCTGGACACTCGTATACACCTGTTAACTATAATCGTTCACAACTAGCATAATAAAGAACTTATATATATAAAAAGGCAGGACGTCGTCTCAAAACTGTCGCATATATATATATATATATATATATATATATATATATATATATATATATATATATATAGCGACCGTCTCCCCGAGGAGTTACAACTTTCGACGCATAATATCGTACATAAGCCGCAAGGCTATCATAACATGGGAACGCCCTAACTATATATACGCAAGTCGACAAGGCCGCCACTACATCTGACATCCCAAAACATATATACATATACGCAAGCCGACAAGGTCGGCCACTACGAATGGGAACGTCCCAAAACATAAGTCATACATATACGAACTAAACAACAACTATACACACGGACCCACACATATGTCTACGGACCTCTAGAGTATCAACCACGACATATGACGGGACGTGGCCCCGCCGTACCCCCGAATAAACATATATATATGAAGATGCGTGCTAAAAGTCTAGGCTCCGGAACAACGGAGCACTCCAAGATAGCCGAATAGGTAGAAATCCTAGCCGAAAGTCACCAAAGCGAGCATCCGTACTGGCGGCATGAAACACGAGCTCTCGAAGAAAGAGGGGTTAGTACGAAATATGTACCGAGTATATAAAGCACAAAATACAAGAAATGTGATCATACCGAAATAAGAGTATAGAAAACTAGTACAATTAAAACCCACAAGGCTTACCTTTGAAACATAAATCATGCGTATCAATATCATAGATTATAGGGCTTAGTGACATAATTAGATAATCATCCTGTACATATGTATATATAACGTGTTCGGCCCTCTAGTGAGGGACTCGGTGAATAAAATCATCATATGCCATCCACGCCCGCCATCCCCGTATCATCATATCATCATGTCATCATATCATCATATACATATACATATAACGTGTCCCGCCCTCTAGCATGGACTCCGTGAATAACGTATAGCCGTGCACTTAAAAACGTGTCCCGGCCTCGGACTCAGTGAAAGACATGTTAAGACTTGCACGAGTGGAGTAGTGAGCAACCATATGCAATTAAAACATTTTCCAAGACTCAATAGAATAATCAACACGAGCTATCATTTAAAACCGGGACAATGGTTATATCAAATACTATCCAAACGTTACTCGGGCATCTTAACTAACTCTCGAATGCTATCACAAATATATCAAAAGGACTTAGAAATCATATTCATATGTTAAGGTATGAAACATCTTATAGGAGTTTAAAGTCACAAGTTATCATAAAGTCCTTTAAGAATAGGAACGGATGCATATATCGACTAGTGTCCAACGTACGGAAAATTTCAAAAGGGAGGCTTAATCACTCGAGAGTTCTAACATCAAGAAATAAATAAGAATTAAAGATCACATCCAAAGTCTATGAATAGAATTACCCCAAAGTTCATATCATTTATCACTTAAGTCTAGGACATGCCAAAAGAAAGAAAGGATAGGCTTGACATACTTGTTGACGACTAATCGCAAAACCATTCGCTCTGTCGCTCTTTTTAGCCTATTTAACATAAAGGTAACGTTATCGTCAGTAACTACTTTCTAGTTTGTAAACCGTAGCCCATCGCTTTATAGAACTTGTTCTTTAACCTATCCATCCTCGTTTAGGGTTTTCCATTAGTTAAGGGCTTAACGAAAGTCGGGCAAAGATTTCCCCATATATTTGCTTAACCCGAATTTCCAATTATTCTCCGTTGACACAAAAATACCAACAACAACGATATACATATAAAATTCTCACAATCCAGCCCATAACAATTCTAAATCCATTTCAACCCACAATTTCACATAATAACAATTTCATGTATTTTCTTACTTCCGATTTCGTCCAATTCAATTTTAATAATTTCATTACAACATTATTAACACAACTACACCATAAAATAGGAAAATCTTTCCACAATTTCCTCGGAGAAATTTGTATGCTCAATTGTTCCGATTTCACAATTTCTTCTTCCGCAATTTAATACCCAACGTAGCTATCACTTCCTTGAACTCATAATTCAATTGAAACTCAACCAACAACAAGAAGAAAAAATTATTTCTTAAAAACCATGGCTGGCCGAACCATGGTTGCCATGGTTACGTATATATATATCTTTTTTTCTTTTGATCAAGATTGTATGGAAAAAAAATGATTCATTAAGTCACTTTTGGTGACTTATATATGACTTCTTTGAGCCCTACACGTGCCCTCCTATGTGGCACCATTTCTCCCCCCCCCCCCCCCTTTTTTAATTAAAAATCGGGTGGGGCCCACTTTGGTACTTAATTTTTAATTAATTAATTAATCACTAATTCTTGATTAATAACCTAATCACACATAATTAATCCCCAATCTCCAATAATATTTATATACTAAATAAAATTTATATACAATTTATGTTTTAATTAAAATTGAAAATTAAAGGTTTCTACCTTTTGTCCGAATATGATTCTGCCTTTAATCTTGACTCAATTTGCTTGAGAATAATTCGACGTATAAATATACGGGGTATAACATCCTTCCCCCCTTTAGAACATTCGTCCTCGAATGTTGGACTAGTCTCACAAGGTCTTATAGGGACTTCGGGGGAGTCTCTTTTATAACTATCACATACAGTTCATTTATCAATCAACATAACCAATTTAGGAGTTTAGATTACCTGTAGGCATAGGAAACAAGTAGGGATACTTATTCTTCATCTCCTCTTCGGCTTCCCAAGTCATCTCTTCCCTATTATTGTTCCGCCACAATACCTTAACGGAAGCCACGTCTTTAGTACGCAACCTTCTCACCTGACGATCTAGTATAGCTATCGGATTCTCCTCATACGATAGCTCCTCCATTACCTGGACATCATCCGCAGGGAATACCCTAGAAGGATCACCAATACATTTGTGAAGCATAGACACATGAAACACCGGTGTCTTGCTTCCAAATCGACGGTAGGTCTAATTCGTAGGCAACCTTGCCTACCTTACGAACAATCTGATAAGGACCTATATACCTCGGGCTAAGCTTCCCTTTCTTGCCGAATCTCATTATACCCTTCATGGGTGACACCTTTAAAAATACCCAATCGCCAATCTAGAACTCTAAGTGTCGACGCCGATTATCTGCATATGACTTCTGTCGACTTTGGGCTGCTAATAACCCTTCCTAAATAAGCTTTACTTTATCAACAGCTTGCTGAATCATATCTGGGCCAATTAACTTAGTCTCACTAATATCAAACTAGCCAATAGGTAACCTGCACTTCCTGCCATACCAGGCTTCATACGGTACTATCTGGGTACTAGAATCGTGGCTATTGTTATAAGCAAACTCAATAAGTGGCAACTGATCATCCTAGCTACCTCTGAAGCCAATCATACAGGTCCGTGACATATTTTCTAGTGTCCGAATAGTATGCTCGGCCTGTCCGTCAGTCTGAAGGTGAAATGTTGTGCTAAGATTCACTTATGTCCCCAATCCTTTCTGGAATGATCTCCAGAGGTTAGTTGTAAACTGGGTTCCTTTGTCCGATATAATAGATATGGGAACCTTGTGAAGTCTCACTATCTCCTTGATGTATAACCTTGCATAGTCCTTAGCTGAATAAGTAGTCCTGACTGAGAGAAAATGGGCTGATTTTGTCAGCCTATCTGCAATAACCCGTATAGAGTCATATTTCCGTGGAGTGCGAGGTAAGCTTGTAATGAAGTCCATATTCTGGAATCTTTAGCCTCATACATTACTTCTTGACTTCTTTAAAAGATTCTAACTGTCACTCTGCTTTTTAGCTCTTAATCTCTATCCTTAGAGTTAGTTATCAAGTAGCAATGAAGTTCCCTCATATAATAGCTTTACATAGCCGCTCTGTGCTTTAACTATCATCAGTTGGTATAATTCTGACACATTTTTTATTTGACATATAAGTTCACTGTCATCAGTAACCAGCTTGTTCTGTTCGTCTCACTTAAACCATTCTATAATTCCCTTAACCCAACTTGTAACACCCTAGGCACATTATCTCGTGTCATTTCTTTATCTTTAATTCAAACTCTTCTATTGCCCCTTTGCTCAGATTTTGCTCTTAACTTTTCTGTCACGCATTATGTTGCAATCTTTACAAGAATATGCGAAGGTGCTCAAATTAACCCAAGAAATACCCTAGCGTCGCTTCATTAATCCTTATGTTTTACTTTGTCTTCTCCTCTTTTATCTTACAACCGGTATCGGGATAGATCTTTAGTTCAACCATGGCCATGTCCTGTTTGCCCTCAGTACTAATTCTATCTCGGTAATTTGGCTTAAACCATCTTTACATCTTTCTGTAATGTACCCAAAATATCATAACTGCATTGTCATTATTGAGTCCTTACTCCTCTTATCAAGTACTCACTCACTTGGTCTTGCGCTTAATATACAAATATTCGTAGGTTGCATAACTATTCTTATACAATTTGCATAAGGTATATTCAATCTTAGACATAGTCTTTCCGTCTCCTGGTTCATTCTGCTTTACATATCTCATTCATACTGAAACTCGCTCGTCCTATTTTGTCATATTCCTTTCCCTTCCTTTATTCACTCTTTGACTTTCTCATTTCCTACCATAAGAGATTTTCTATTCCCTCTCCTTTGTTACTTACAAGTTGCAATATCATTAGCGAACAACTCTATAGCCAAAGCATCGCTATCCTTCATAATATCTCTTAAGTTATTCAATACCATTCTCTTGTCATTCTCTTTCTCTTTATACACATCCACTTTTTAACATCATGTCGTTCAAGGTCTCTACAAAAACTTCTTGACACTGCCTCAATTACCATCTTGACTTCTATCCATTTATCGCTGGCTTTCAGATCTTACTAACTTGTTTCAGCAAGGGGTCTCATTTGAAGTTTAAGCATCCATATCAAATATATTACAGTGTCAATTATTTCCATCTCACCCTTGCATTTCTCTCACCCGCTTCCCCCCTTTAAGGGTGTACTTATACTATTATCCGTTTATACTTTGCCCCATGTCCCTATTTCCAATTTCAATTAGGTAGCACTTTTATTCCGATAATAAGTGTCCAAAGTTCTCTTGAAATATTATCTTTATCCCAACCTATATCATCTGTTTCCTTTGATGAATTTATAATACACCATTTGTCCCTCAAGCCTATCGTCTTTCTCCCTTGAGGGTTCCACTATTTTCGAGGTGAAGTCGTGTACACGCAGTACTCCTTTATGCCTTATGCCCTTTTTACCCTTGTTGTGTGGCCAACACTGGCTTCTAACTTACTAAAAACATATCAAGTTCGTCTTAATAATGGTCTTATCCTATCACCATGTCGTCGTACTACACCTTTAAGTTCATAACTATATATTCCCCTTTCATTCCATACTCGTACTCAATTAATTACGTCCATCTTGGGTGCTTCCGTTAGAATCCCCTTATCATTTCTCCCGTTTATGTCTATGCTCATCTTTCTACAACTTGGTCTTTCACAGTTCCGTCACTTATAGTATTCGTGTCCTTGGCTACACATGTCATGACTTATTACTACACTATTATCTCGCTCTCTTCTTATTTCCCTCTTTCGATTAACTCCTTCTTTTCTGGTGCTCGCTATTATTTCCGTTATATCATAATCTTTTATTCTGAACTTTCCCTATAGAAGAACTTTATAACTCCTTCTTATTCTTTCTATAACTCACTTGTATACTTTAGTCACATAGGTCACGTCATATCCTTTAGTCACCCCCTCACTAGGGTTAACTCGTTTTCGTAACAATCCTCATTACATTCACACTATATCCTATTCGTGATCAATCCTATAGTGTAGCACTTCTTAACCTTTTACCCCCTTTTTTTTTTAACTATAAGCTCGTCATAATTCATCCCTGCTTATCAATTCAGTCGGTACCTTAAATAACACTCCATCAAGATTTACCCGTATGCCCTCTTTTCTAAATCATCTCTTAGATTACAAGCCCTCTCTAAATTCTTTTTACCATATCGATATCGACCTTCTAATTATTATTATCCTCAATTCGAAAGAATTAACTTCTTTCTCGAGGTCAGGCGTACTCGTAGCTTAGTCAAATCTTATCATTACTATTGGCACGACCTTTCAAGACATATTACAAACCTATGTCTCATTCTCTTTTTATTTCTAGAAAAATTTTGGCAGGGTGTCCTCTGTATTTCTTACCATCTCGAAACCTGCACGCAGGAAATACCAACAGTGCCTCACAGGGCCAACATATATATATATATATATATCATATCATATCACAGCCACACAGGGCTCCCAATATCAACAACAGTACGAAAATGATGAACTTACCTCGTGTGTTCTTGTTCAACTCAAATTGCACCTGTTACACTTTCCTGTTTACTTTCCCTTTCAATCTTCAACTTTACATTTCAATCGCACCTCAATACCTTACCCGACATATACCTTTCATACCTTTACTTACCTGCGTGCTTTGTAACTTCCAATATCATCAGTCGCCTTCTTCTGTCGATGTCATTCTTCTGCTGAAATCAAAGGTTAGTATAAGAAATCGCATTTCCTATGGCTTGGCTCTATCGCACGATCTAGAGTAAGAAGGAAAGATAACATCCTAAATGTCCTGTAGCTTCCTGTTTATAAATGTGGTGCACAACACACCGATAAACAAGACTCTACTAGACACGGTCTATAGACACTCCGAGGATGAACCGCTCTGATACCACTTTTGTCACGACCCAACCCCGTAGGCCGTGACTAGTGCCCGAGCTGGACACTCGTATACACCTGTTAACTATAATCGTTCACAACTAGCATAATAAAGAACTTATATATATAAAAAGGCAGGACGTCGTCTCAAAACTGTCGCATATATATATATATATATATATATATATATATAGCGACCTGTCTCCTGAGGAGTTACAACTTTCAACAGATAACATCGTACATAAGCCGGCAAGGCTATCATAACATGGGAACGCCCAACTATATACACGCAAGCGACAAGGCCGGCCACTACATACAAGCATCCCAAACATATATATATATACGCAAGCCGACAAGTCGCTAACTACGATGGGAACGTCCCAAAACATAAGTCATATATACATAACTAAACAGCAACTATATACAGACCCACACATATGTCTACAGACCTCTAAGAGTATCAACCACGACATATGACGGGACAAGGCCCCGCCGTACCCCTGAATAAACATATACATATATCAGAAGATCTGTGCCAAAAGTCTAGGCTCCGGAACAACGGAGCACTCCAAGAACCGAGTAGAAATACTAAGCTGAAAGTCACCAAAGCGAGCATCTGTACCTGCGGGCATGAAACGCAGCCCCCCGAAGAAAGGGGGGTCAGTACGAAATATGTACTGAGTATATAAAGCATGAAATACAGTAAACAGGATCATACTGAAATAAGGAGTATAGAAAGCTAGTACAATAACCAGAAAACCCACAAGGCTTACCTTTGAAACATAAATCATGCGTGTCAATATCATACTCAACCCGTTATAGGGCTTAGTGACATAATTAGATAATCATCCTGTACATATGTATATATAACGTGTCCCGGCCCTCTAGTGAGGGACTCGTTGAATAAAATCATCATATGCCATCACGCCGCCATCCCCGTATCATCATATCATCATGTCATCATATCATCATATACATATACATATAACGTGTCCGGCCCTCTAGTGAGGGACTCGGTGAATAATGCGGTGGAGCCGCGCACGAAAACCGTCCGGTCCGGACTCAGTGAAAGACATGTTAAGACTTGCACGAGTGGAGTAGTAAGCAACCATATGCAATTAAAACATTTTCCAAGACTCAATAGAATAATCAACACGAGCTATCATTTAAAAATCAGGACAATGGTTATATCAAATACTATCCAAACGTTACTCGGGGCATCTTAACTAACTCTCGAATGCTATCACAAAGTATATCAAAAGGACTTAGAAATCATATTCATATGTCAAGAAGGTATGAAACATCTTATAGGAGTCCAGTCACAAGTTATCATAAAGTCCTTAAGAATAGGAACGGATATATATCGACTAGTGTCCAACGTACAACAAGCTGAAAAGGGAGGCTTAATCACTCGAGAGTTCTAACATCAAGAAATAAATAAGAATTAAAGATCACATCCAAAGTCTATGAATAGAATTACCCCAAAGTTCATATCATTTATCACTTAAGTCTAGGACATGCCAAAAGAAAGAAAGGATAGGCTTTACATACCTGTTGACGACTAATCGCTAAACCATTCGGTCTGTCGCTCTTTTTAGCCTATTTAACATAAAGGTAACGTTATCGTCAATAACTATACTTTCTAGTTCGTAAACCGTAACCCATCGCTTTATAGAACTTGTTCTTTAACATATACATCCTCGTTTAGGGTTTTCCATTAGTTAAGGGCTTAACGAAAGTCGGGCAGCATTTTCCCTATATATTTGCTTAACCCGAATTTTCAATTATTCTCCTGTTGACACAAAAATACCAACAACAGCGATATACATATAAAATTCTCACAATCCAGCCCATAACAATTCTAAATCCATTTCAACCCACGATTTCACATAATAACAATTTCATGTATTTTCTTACTTCCGATTTCATCCAATTCAATTTGAATAATTTCATTACAACATTATTAACACAACTACACCATAAAATAGGAAAATCTTACCACAATTTCCTCGGAGAAATTTGTATGCTCAGTTGTTCCGAATTCACAATTTCTTCTTCCGCAATTTAATACCCAACGTCGCTATCACTTCCTTGAACTCATAATTCAATTGAAACTCAACCAACAACAAGAAGCAAAAATTATTTCTTAAAAACCATGGCTGCCATGGTTATGCATACATTTTTTTTGTGTTCAAGATTGTATGGAAAAAAATGATTCATTAAGTCACTTTTGGTGACTTATATATGACTTCTTTGAGCCCTACACGTGCCCTCCTATGTGGCACCATTCCCCCCCCCCTTTTTTTTAATTTTTTTTAAATTAAAAATCGGGTGGGGCCCACTTTGGTACTTAATTTTTAATTAATTAATTAATCACTAATTCTTGCTTAATAATCTAATCACACATAATTAATCCCCAATCTCCAATAATATTTCTATACTAAATAAAATTTATAAACAATTTATGTTTTAATTAAAATTGAAAATTAAAGGTTTCTACCTTTTGTCCGAAAATGATTCTGCCTTTAATCTTGACTCAATTTGCTTGCGAATAATTCGACGTATAAATATACGGGGTATAACACCCATGATACTATTGGTCCCATCCTATGGTAGTTGATCGTCTAAGGAAGGGTATAATAAAAATGACGATAATGATACTTATATACTCCTATGCATATGCATATGCATGTATACATCTAAGTATGACTATTAAGAAGACCAAGCTTATATGGCCGGGTACGATATCTAATCGCGCGCACACCACTGCAGTCATTGGCGTATAACACTAAGCCTTGGTAGGCTGTGTACGTATAATACCGAACCTTATTATGGTCTGCACGTATGACACCGACCCTCTCATGGCTCAGTATGATACTCCTATAAGTATAAATATATGAAATGGAAGGTTCCCATTAGAAAGAGGCTAAGTAAATACGATGAACGTTGCTAGAGGTATAAATGGCTCTATCCTCCCATGACTCTCTATCTTATGTTAGTTCTCATGCTTCTATTATGCTATTGATTATGCTTAACATACTCAGTACATTATTCGTACTGACGTCCTTTTGTTTATGGACGCTGCGTCCGCCCGCCAGTGGAGAGAGATAGACTTGATCCTTAGGTCGCTCATCCGCAGAATACCAGAGCTCCATTTGATCCGGTAGCCGTAACGTGGATACTATTCTTTTGTGTATATATGGGCATGGCGGGGCCCTGTCCCGTCCTTATGATGATGTTTCATACTCTTCTTAGAGGCTCGTAATTAATCATGTATAGTAAATGTCTTTTGCCTTGTCGGCTCATATTTTTTGTATATTCTTTTGTTAGCCTCGTCGGCTTGTGTATATGTATATGGGCATAGTTGTTCACGTTGATATATAAAGGTGTGCGAACCGTTGAAAATGGCATTATTGAGGCTTAGAATTGTTAACAGGCCATATGGCTCACCTAGGTATGAACATGAATGTACGATGAGAGGTGCCCGGTGGGTTAGCTCCGGGTGCCCGTCATGGCCCTCCGGTTGGGTCGTGACAGGGGACTACTAGTCATGAGATGTAGAAGTGAAAAGAAAATAAAGAAGGCATTTGAATTGTATCCGATATGTATAAGCATTTTGATTTGATACAAGAACTTAACTAGCAAAAAGGAAAACAAGTTAAACCATGCGACGAAAAGAACTCCCGTATTATATGGAATAGAGGAGTTGAAGGATCGCTAAGGTTTGCCAGATGACAATCAAAAACGGTTAACACTCAAAGGTTACGGTATATGAGAACATCCTTTATAAGGGGCGAGAACAAATTCAGTTCTAAGATGAGCTACAATATTTCGAAGCTCAAGAGAGGGAAATATATTGGATTGAAGAAGTCAAATTTTGAGATGAACCGATATGTCAAGAATGTGCTAAAGAAAAGTTAGAATGGATTAAATGCAGGTATATCATGAGACAAATCTAGGAAGGAGAATGAGTTTCGTCAATGCGACATGTTATGTCTCCAGACTATGGTTCGAATCACTCGTACGCAGAAATTTTGATTACATTTAAGTGTGCAGCAACGTACTCCGAGAGGTAACGAAAGGAGTAGGAAGGGTCTATAAGCTAACCAGGGAGTAAGTATAAAGGACAATCTAGATTACAAAAAGGGAAATCTTAGCACTAGAAGAGATCAAAGTTTTAACAAGAGGAATAATTATAGGGAGTTCAATAATCTCCAAAAGAAAGGAAGATGGTGTGCCTATGGATAGCAAGACAGCAGTGCTACCTGAGACTAGAAAGTACCTCGCAAGTCATGGAGTCACAAGTCGCCGATCATATCAAATGTGAGAGTATATGTTATAGAACCATATACACAATCGTCATGATGCAATGGCCGACAAAATGGTGTAAGGACAACGATAGGGAATCAAAGAAGAACATAGGCAAATTTAAGTCTCAAATGATTATCGGTATAAGAGAATCAAGGACATAAGAAGAAAGCATACTCGTATCAAAAGGAAGTTATGATTAAGTAGGATTTTATCTTTGTTCCATGTTTACGAGTTTATATTGCAATTATGCTAAAACTGAGGGGAGGAAGTTATAGGAAAAGTTTAAGTATGAATAGGATGATATTGTAAGGAATTAAAGAGTTCGACCAAGGAATTAAAAGGAGATGATATGATATGTATATAAGGTTGACTAGTACAAAAAGGGATAATCTAAAATGGCACCAAAGAAGCAAGCAAGGAAGGGTGCCATATCTGAACAAGAGAATTTGTCTACTAGTAGACAAATAAGGAGCAAGGCAAAAGAGTACAACAATTAAGAGTGCTCACAAGCGTGGAGCCGTAGCAATCATAAGTTAAGACCATATTAATGGCAAAAGTCCCGTGACAAGTAACTAGATATCGCTTGACCACCGAGTACATACATAAGAACATGAGGATATGGAACTAATGAATGAGTTCGACAGAGAATTGGGAGGATATGAAAGAAGATTAATGAGCCCATAGTATAAGAGAAGAGAGATCAGGAACTAAAGGAGGACAACCATTTCAAGAAACTAATAAAAGCGTCGTAAGGTCGCAAGCTACAATATTCGAGGACGAATGTTCCTAACGGGGGAAGGATGTTACACCTTGCACTTTCAGAGCATGATAATTCCACGTACTTCACCGTATTAATGGTGTATCGGAGACGTCCCATGAAGTTTTGAAAGGTACAAGCCATGGGAAGTACGTAACAATGAAATAAAGGATGAATTACAATCTCGCAAGTCATAACCGGGAAGGAAAAGATTGAAACCAAAGGACATTACCATTATTAAGTATAATTAATGATAAATATCATGTATGGATAGTTTCAAAAGATTTCGGAACCAAGCAAATCCAAGAAAATATGTTTGTCGAAAATTTGAAAAAAAAGTTGACAGAATTTTGGGTCAAATTTGGAGGGGTATATCTCCAGGTATATTAGGAGTTTTAAGGTGTTTCAAAATCCTAAAATGAAGTTCTTCGAGTCTATTTTCCAACGCAACAAACCGCTCGTCAAAAGAACATCGGAGTAAGGATTTATGGCCATTTTAAGATAACCCCTCAAACCGTCAAATGGCTTCCGCGGGTCCCACTTGGAAAAGTCGGTTCCACCGAGTTTCAAGGGGTATAAACCCCTCTCCCCCCCCCCTCCCATAAACCCTATTTTTTTATCATTTTACATTATCATGAGTCCTAGAAACCTCCTAACACATCCCCAAACATTTATAGCCCATTAAATCAAGAATTTAACAAGATTACACCAAACTAGTCCATGAAAGGTGATTGTTCTTGCTTCTACTTGATGTTGTGGTGATTTTGGTATTGAAGAAAGTTAGTGTGGTTAAAGTTCTTCAAGTATAAGGTATGTTCTCATCCTATCTCTTATGATGAGTTGATTTGAAGGTTTAGCAAGTCTTAAAAGTGAAAATAGTTATGGAGGAAAGGTCATAAAGTGTTGTGTTGTAGTTGTTGTGTTTATGGACTGTTTTGAGAATGTTGTGGCTGTGTGTTTGGCTGATTTACATGTATATGTATGGTATCTAATGTTTTTGGTGTGTTGGATGAGATTATGCTCCTTGATTGGGAAGAAAGGAAGTGTATATTGTTGTTGTATGTTGAAAAATATCGTGTGGGATGTTTTATGGAATATTTTGGTATCGATGATGATGTGGTTGATATTAGTATTGCTATTATTGTTGTTTTGTTGGTATTGTGATTTCGGGCTATAGAATATAAAAAGGGGGAGACTTTTGTAATTTAAGAGATTTTTAAAAGGAATTAATTTAAGGGCTTAAGACAAGCATATGACGATAAACCTAACAATAATATGAATTCTCTTGAATGTAGATTTACGAGCTTGGGAGGATAAGCGTTAAATAGCTAAAGTTAAGGCGATCGAAAAGGTATGTTAAGGCTAATCCCTTTCTTTCAAAAGGCATGATTCCTATGTTATGATTCCATATATTTTTCCATGACCTTCTTACTTCCAAAAGCTAGAAGTTCATGATTCTTAAGACACTAAAGATGAGATGTTTTCTATGATGAACATGATGATGATGATTTTAATTCTAGAAATTCCAAAGCTTATGATTTTAATGCTATTATGAGATTATTGAGCTTATTTCATGATTTTCTTGATTTTATTCATTGTTGTTGATCTCACGTTATAATAATTGTTCTTTCAAGGTAAGATATAGCGATGATGATTACTCCATAATATAATCGGAGGTTACCGACCTTACTTCACTCCGATAGAGTTGTAGTTTTTAATTGGGCTCTCATGCATGCTTATTTTTATGTATGATTACATCGGGCCTAGTTGGCCGAACAGACACCACTACGGTGGGCGTAGTGGGCGACTTATGATTACACAGTGCCTAGTTGGCCGGGCAGACACCACTACAAGATAAGAGATGATTACCCCACGCGGGCTAATGACTATGTTATATATATGCATAAGAAATGTTTTTTTAAAAAGAAAGCTAAGCATGCATGGTATCCGCCTTATGAGGCAATCAGATGTACAGGTTATCATTATCTCATGTTATGTTCTATATTTCTTATTATGTTGTTATCATGCCTTACATACTCAGTACATTGTTTGTACTGACGTCCTTTCTTGTGGATGCTGCGTTCATGCCCGCAGGTAGACAGGTACACAGATTTGACCTGCAGGTGGTTTATCAGCGGATTCTCAGTAGCACCCCACTTACTTCTAAGTCGGGCAGTTTATTGGTATTGGTCCTTATGGTCACTTGTATTCTATATAGAGGCTCGTAGACGTGTGTATAGTTAGACATTTCATAACCCTACCGGTTCATATCATTGTATAACATTTTAGTAGTCTTGTCGACTGGTGACGATGGACATAATTGTTGAAGATTATATCGAGATGTGTCATTATATTGTGATATATGTCCTTACAGATCATGATATCCAGGAGCTATCTTTATGGTTCACCCAGAAATGTTTATGAGATGTATGTTTAGAGGTGCTCGGTGTGTTAGCTCTGGGTACCCGTCATGACCCTCTAGTTGGGTCATGACATCCAATTTTCCATGTGAAGCTGGTTCCTCAAAGAAGGCCACGGACTCGCATACCGCTCAGCTAGTACGGTATGAATAAAGCATCTAGATTGCTCCATGCCATCTTCAGTCTCAACTATGAGATATCTGAGTTTGGTGGATAGGGAAGTGTAATGTCTGAAGTGAACCATCTCTTCAAGCTGCAAAGGACAAGAGAAGTTATTAGTAGTAGACTTGGGCATATATCTATAGGTACAAAGACCTTGACAAATGAACTCTCTATAATTCTTAAGGCGGGGACGAGTGTCCATCCCTTTGCGCCGTAAGATTATCTTACCGTTCTTAAGGCGGGGATAAGTTTTCATCCCTTTGCGCCGTAAGATTACCTTACCTTTCTTAAGGCGGGGACTAGTATCCATCCCTTTGCGCCGTAAGATTACCTTACCATTCTTAAGGCCGGGACGAGTATCCATCCCTTTGCGCCTTAAGAATACCTTATGGGGACGATTTTCCATCCCTTTGCGTCGTAATATTACCTTACCTTTCTTAAGACAGGGACGAGTATCCATCCCTTTGCGCCGTAAGGTTACCTTACCGTTCTTAAGGCGGGGTCGAGTTTCCATCCCTTTGCGCCGTAAGATTACCTTACCGTTCTTAAGGCAGGAACGAATATCCATCCCTTTGCGCCATAAGACTACCTAACCGTTCTTAAGGCGTGGACGAGTATCCATCCCTTTGCGCCTGAAGATTACCTTCTTTGCGCAAGAATCATCCCCTTAAAGAATAACTTGTCATTCTAATCTAAGAAAAAAAAAGGGGAGAACAAGAGAGACCATAAAAGAAACTAAAGGAGGAAATAAATTACCTTGCTAAACGTTTTGGGAAAGAGCTCACAAATCAATGCTAAAAGAATGATGAGCATGCTCCTATTTATAGGTGAGTAATGACGGTGCTTCAATCCTAATTGGATATTATTTCCGTGTCACTATGCAAGAACTACGAAAAGAAATTTGTATCCTAGTCCAACTACGAATGCTACGGGCGGTCACAATTTCCTAATGACGTGCAAATGGTAGAGCTATTCTCCTAATTGGAAATGGTTACAGTAGGGCAGTGGTCTTCCAAACCCATTTGGAGAGGAAAAAATTATTGCATCCTAATAGAGTTTGGTACCTTTGTGCATAACTAGTTATGCCGGCTTGAAATCTAGTATGGATTCTACATGGCATATTTACTTAATGACAAAAGAAACCAAATTTTATCTAATGTGGCCTTCTCTGTTATGTTATTTGCCACATCACTGCCAACATGCAAAGGGTAAAAATGATCCCATTTTGATTATATGAATAGTCAAAAAAGAAATTCATGCAAGCCCAATTAAATTTTCTCAACGTGTTGTTTCCAGCAAGCTTAGCTATTTGTTTTTGGAAAGTGAGCTTAAGCTAATTTTGGAAGTTGAAATTAGAAGTCTGTCAATATGCTTCAAAGTGAAACAAGGATAATAATGTTGTTCTTTAAAAAAAAAAAAAAAAAGAATGTTATGTATGATCTATGGTTACTTCAAGCCTGATCCCTGTAGCTCGTTAAGCCTACACTTACACAAGTCTTGAAGTCGGGAGCATTTGTAGATGGCGAAATTTTACTAAATTTAAATCCACAACAAATTCGGATGATATTAAATTCAAGACACTAGTCCAATAAAAAAATTGTGGATTAATATAATTTTGAATTAATTATTTAAGTTCAAGAATTTGGATTTAATTAATGGTCCGATTTTTTGGGCTACTCCATTGATTTGGGCTACAAACGAGAGCCTACTTTGTCTGCCCCCGCACGTCATCTTATATAAGAGGTCCTAATTTGACGCCACGTGTCAAAACGACGCGTACGATAAGTCAAATAAAGCGAGCCTGTGAGGGGTCATGCCACGTATCAAAACGTGCAAAGATGCCTAACAAATCAGGACAACGAAGATGCGCCTACGTGTACAAATGACACGTTCCTACCAATCAAATATCGCCATATCGCACTTAAATCGATTGGTTGAAAGAGTCCGTCTCTTATCACAACTCCTTCATCTTACAACTATAGTCAGTGGGTCCCATCATTTCAGAAAAGATTCTAAATTCTAACGTTAAGCCAGAGAGAAAACATCAAATGCTGCGGCATTTCTCTTCAAGCTAAAAAGCATTCAAGCACTCAAGTATTTCTCCGTGTTCTGGTAGATCCGTACGAAGATTCAAGATCAAGCTTCAAGCCCTTGAATCCAAGTACAAGTTCAAGATCAAGACCACTAGATTCAAGATCAAGCTTCTTTACCATTAGCAAAGGCGTATACATTTTAATAGACGTGGTTTTCTAACTTAAATAGAATAAGACAGGTTCCTAATTATCTACTTAATGGAATACGTGGTTCCTACTTCCTAGTAGTAATAAGATTTTCCCAAAAGAATAATACTAAGGGTTTATAGTTTTAGGTCTAATAAGAAGTATGTCCAAAAGAAATAGGATTAGAGCTCATTAAGGCAGTATAAAAGCTCATACATCCAAGAGCTCAATTTGGCCATTATCCGAACTTTCAATTATTGCGAGGGTTCAAATCCCTTACTGCCAGAATCCCTCCCCCATTTCCCCCACCTACCCCCTATGTAATTAAAAAACAATTTAAAAAAATTAAAAAGGGTATAAAAGTCATCATTAATATTTGAAAGATATTTTGGTCAACCAACATTTATATTCATGCTTTTATAATAACTAGTCTCTACGAACGTGCGCTTGGACGCTATTCCCTGTCAATTCTCACAAAAACAAAAAAAAATTAAGTAATATTACTTATAATTACATTTCAGTTTTCTGTTAATATACAAAACCAATCTACTACATATTCTTATTTAATCTTTTGATTAGATTTCAAGATGATATTAACGTTGCCTTTGTTCTTGATAGTGTAGATATTTAGGATTAAAGTGTCACAATTGCAGTGAAATAACAATTCTTCACTGAAAATTAAAGTCCAAGATATTTAGTAAATCCTAATATAATTACGTCGGTTTTAAGATTGTAGGTTTTCAGTTGGGCTCAAAGTCCTAAATAGTAGGTAAAAAATTTAATATTACAATTTTATCCAATATGATATTATTCTGCAGAATTTTTAACTTAAAGAGTATAACAGTCGTTCAATATTTAAAAGATACTTTAGTCAACCAACATTTATATTCATGCTTTTCAAAATGACTAGTTTTTGGACACGTCATGATAATCAGTACAAACTTTTTAAAATGGTATAGATAATATTAAAGCATGTAATCGATGAGTAATTGAAAATTTGAAAGAAAAGTAAACGCTGAAAAATGAATAGTGAGCATACTCAAAAGACTTGATCGCCAATTACTATTATAATTTGTAGCAATACACTGAATTAGTATAACCTTTTTCTTAGGTGGTCCTTATAATAATATATCAAATATTCAAAAGGATAGCTATATCACGAAACATATTACTTAAATGCTATCAATTCCGTACTTTCGACTGCACTTTGATTTCCAGAAATATAAGTAGGAAATTGTCAAAGAAATTCTCAAAAAACATCAACTTATTACCTCAAGATTATAAGTTTATAACAAATTTTAAGTTATCGTCTCACGCCTACTCAAAATATAGTAGA